>NC_089317.1:16256659-16414159 GCF_036669915.1 Pocillopora verrucosa
AGTTTATTGATCGTGGTCCTCAATTCTACATACGCAAGGGAAAAGAGGCAATTCACATAATTCAACACAATTCAATCGCTCTGACGAAGGGCTAACGCTCGAAACGTCAGCTTTTTTACCCTTTACGGTGGCTAATTTACGTTTTCAACCCAGTTGTTAACACTAAATTACCTGCAATTCACATAACACTTCACCCTAACAACATCAATAGGGACAGTAGAACTGAAATCCCAGAAGCCTGAATGCCGACGGTCAAAAAACATAACAGCAGGAGATAAGCTCTATCGTTGCTGTATACATAGGGCAGAATCCTGCGACATTCATTAAATATTCATGATCACCGAAGCGCAAATACGCGCTCTGAAAAGCCCAAAATTAGAGAAGAAAGGGCGATAATTGGCCAAGTAGCGTTGATAAAACTTGCTTTCCTGATTTCAAGAATTAAAAATCTTAAAACCCACGCACGGAATTTTGAAGAGGAATGTTGTATCAACAATTTAAGACTAAAATAAAGAAGATTGAACAAGTGGAAGGAGTATCCTTTTGCACTTGAAAATAAGGAAAAATTGACCTTTTTTTGTATGGAGTCCGTTTTCCAAAGCAAATTTCTGAAAACTTTTATGGAATTTCGACAACCCACGCACGGTTTATGGAAAATTCATCTTTTCTCATCAAGAATCTGCAAAAAGTTTACAAATTGGTCAACGGGAACCACTATCCTTTTCAGTTTGAAAACTGCTGGTTGAATTCGCGTTTGAAAATGGCGCGTCTTGAGCGTGCGAGCTATTGTTTTAAGCCTTCGATTGAATAACAATGGTTACCAAGACTAAATAATAGACCATTCATAAAAACATTCAGTTGTAAAATTATTCACTATTACCGCGAATTTTAAAAGTAAGTAAAGTAAAGCAGCTGGTTTATTCAAACAGCCGATCATATCGCGCAATGGATAAAGTCATGGAAAACGTCAGCGATCGGGAGCTCTTTTCAGAGCTCGTTGACAACCCGATCAATCCGTTACATGTACATATAGTGCCTCCATTTGTGAAAGAAAACAACCCGATGTTTTATCTTCAAATAAACGGAGAGGCTGCGTTCAAATGGCGAGATAGTTATGGTCAGCCCTGTAAAGTATTTAACTTACTCCAGCGAAGGATCTTGCCTCTTGGATACCAACTAATGGCATCCGCTGAAGAGCGGGTAGGAAAAGCGTTTAGCGAAAGCATCAGGCGATTTTGGCGGAAAATCCAAGCAATCAAGAACGGAAATAAGAGAAAACAACTGAAAGCAGAGACATGGTTAACACTGGCCATAAAACCAGAAGAGTTTAAGAAAACTCCCCAACGATGCGTTAGCGGATACGGTGAATGTGGAGGAAGAGGCACATGATCGTCTTCCTCGCGCGGCAATTATAAAATTCGCTTTGTTTCCGGCGTTGCGTTTCAAGTTCACTTTTTGCGAAACAAAACCTCCTTTTGACGAAACAAAACCTTAGCGAAACTTATAATTATGCGTCGGAGTCAAACTTTTGCGAAACAAACAACGCCGAGTTTATTCAAACGAAGGAAGAAACAAAAGCGGGTTGTGGTCATTCAAACAAAGGGAGTAACAATAGCGCACTAAAGCCATTGTTCAGTTTGCCGCCACATTCAAGTTAATGAGTATTGCCGCGCGTTCATAGCAACCAATAAAAAAGCTTCTTTCTGGGCTTCCATGAATAATAATAAGCGTTATGACAGACCTATGCGTCTTCTTGAACTGTAAGTAAATGTCACAAGAACAATAGCCATTCTACGCTATGAGTTTTTTTTATCATCGTAATTTGCACGTTACATGAGAAAATCTTCTTTAAGCCTGTTATAATTATTTTAGTAATCAAAAATGTATTTGATCGAAGCTATAGTAAAAACTACTTCTATTCGTAGAAAATGGAAGAGAAATTAACTATATTTTTAACAAAAACAGTTCACTTTTCAGATTTTGGTAAATCCTTCTTCGGCAAAGTCGATGAGTCGAGCTGACGTTTTGAGCGCTTGGTCATTTGGTCTGAAACTCTATGCGTTTAGAAATGTAAGCATGGATCATTCTTAAAACTCTTCGTGTTGGAGAGATCTTCAACAACTTCGTAAATGGTAACAATTGACTATTTCTAAAGTTCTCCACTGAGTAATTCCTTTCCATAATTGTAATTAAAGCATGCTGGTTCAGTCAGACTTGCTAATAGTTCAAAATAAACTTCAATACCTTGTTTATCGTTGGTGAGATCGTCAGTCGAAAGGATGTTCCAACTCAAGCTACAGCCACAGAAAAAGCCAAAACTAGTTTATCTTCAAAGGTTCTCATTTATCTCACTCAAACAGAACAATGCCTTCCTTCAAACTTGGCCTTCTCTTCCGAGATCGGCGACCCCGAGACATGTAACTGTGATGTCATAGTGCTAAGCTATCGTATCAAATGTCAAGTGCAAAAGTCGCCTCACATCACTTATTTCTTCTATCCCGATACTGGATGGGGAACAGGACGAAATGTGCTGTATTTTGCTGCAATAACGAGATCCCCAAAATACCATTATTACATTTTCATGGATGATGATGTGGTACTACATTTCAATTCATTTGCTTCGCCACAAATAAAGAGGCTTCCGCCGTTTAGAGTCTTCGAACAATGGCTCCTAGATTACGAGCCTGTAGTTGGCGTTGTGGATTACGAAGGGCATCATGGGGCCATCTGGACTATTGAGAGACGAAAGAAAATATGTAACAAGACGGACAGTCCCCTTGTGATACCAACAGTATGGTATAACGCTCTTTTAAATGCATTTCATTACAAATCTATCGAGCATCTCTTCCCTTACCGTACGCACTATGAAAGCACAAGCTGGTGGTCATCACAAAGGTACATTTTTTCTGCTGTGGAACTGATATTTCGAGGTCAGGCATTGATGTTTGTACCTGTTACTACGGGAAATTCAAAACATCGCTCATACCCAAGGTCTTTAAAGAACGAAAACACAAGGTGGAGAGATTACATCAATACGACTCGGCAGGAAGCTCCTTTAATTTACAGAAACAGGACTTTATTCGAAGATTTTAGGCAAAATCTTGAGGGTTACGTCATCAACACGAGAACATATTGCATGAATGTAACACGACATCAACACATTAAACCATACGCTCATTTTGATTTTCAGTCAGAGATATAGTTGATGAGGTTAGTGAAGAGGTAAACTATAGTTCAGCGATATTTCCTGGTCTTTCTTATTCTAGGACCAATCAGTAGATAAAATGCTAAACCCACCCAATTATAAGCTCCTTTGTTAGTTTATAAACTTGTTGAACAGTAAAAATGTCTGAACAAAGAGATGTCCGTGAGGAGAAGTTCGACTGAACTGCTATCACATTGGGAATCAAACCGTTTTTCACTTGTTGGTCGCACTCAGTTTATTTACTGAGGAAGTATTTCCTGATCCATATTTTTATTCATTATATCTGTGAGTTAGTACTTGCACTATGATTGGGGAGTTTAACGGGCCTCATTAAACTGTTCATACCTCTAGATTAAAGTTTCAGCTTTTCGAACCGAAATCATCGCTCTCTGTTTGAACCCAGAGATTCCATAACCTCGTTTTCTCGATTCGTATTTTTAATAAGTTAGGGAACCTCGTTGTGGCCATCCGAGAGGAAAAAACTCGGTCATTAAAGAATAGAAATAGAGGTCAGTGAGAGGTCTTTATCTTCACCAATAAAAATTGTGCATTAAATTATCGTAACCAACCGCGTTTTGAGATACCAAAGGGTGAACAAACTTTTCAGAAATTAGACTTTGAACGGCGCCATTGTAAAAACATCGTAGTAAGCTTTACAACTCTTGTTCGAGTTTTCTTTACTGGAACAGATTTTGGTGTCGATATTTGCTTCGGTTCAGGACTAGATAACTTAAAATTATGCTTTAAAGGCTGGCTTTCATTCTCTCTAAAGACTGGCTGTCACTGTCTTCAACTGGCTTGAGTTGTTCAGCCGGTTTCTCAGCTTGCTTCAGAAATTCCCGATTTCTATGGAGCATTTTAATGTCTGAACTGGATTTTACCCCATGGGACATGACTGATTGCCTCTCAATACAGGCACCCATCTACTAAGTTTGATTCCTCGGAAGGGGTGCAACTCTGACCTCTTGCCTAACTCCTTTTCTGGGATCTTGGGGTACTGTAGGTTACAAGCTGGGGGAAGTACGATCCTGATGCGTCTAGACATAAAACTCTATGCAGGGTTACTTTCCAGAGAGTCTATTGGTGTGTTTGGTTAGTCCAACGGGGCTTATCACGGGTCTTTGTTGTCTTTGAGAGCCTTTTTGAAAAAAGACTGAAAATTTTTCACAGCAGACTCCCCCTTCCGTCGAATCTGGTCATGCGGGAAGGAAGATAGATGAGTGAACTCCCAATCGAACGGAAAGTGATGAAATTCATAGCTTGTAAACTAAGGAGCGTCCACCGTTTCTAGTTTTTCTGGTACGCCATTTCTGCTGAATTGTTCCTTGAATATTTCAATTACGGAACTGGAAGTGTTTTCTTCCAATTTCTTGAATTCTATGAAATCCTTGTAGAAGTCGACACGCATGAAGTCTGAACTGGTCAGAAGCTACTCGACTCTACGGATGGTCAGGAAATTCGTGACTCTGCAATGGAAGCTTCGGATTCTTAGCTTGAAGTTTGATGCAAATTGAAGGTTGCTTGATCTAGTCACGCACTTCTGCATTCATGCCAGGCCAGAATACGGTGTATCTGGCTTTATGCAGGCAAGCCTCTGCTCCTAAATGGCTGGATTGGGATCTGGATATTACTTTAGGTCTCAGTAACTAAGGGATGACCACTCTCCAACCTTTGCACAGAACACCAATATGTACTATCAGCACGTCACGATAAGAACAATACTCTCGGATCTTGATCAGCACTGGATCTTTGTTGATCCAGTCGTTGTGGTGTGTGGTGTGACCTTCAGGGCTTGCATACGGTCTTGGCTCTCCAGCTCCAGGGAAAATACTTCACATGATTCTTCTGGCCGGAGGTTTCATCCTGTGCGGCACTAGACAAATGGTCAGCTAAGAGTATTTGGGAACCAGGTTTGTACTTAACTGACAGATTCGTTATAGCCTGAAAAGCATTCTTTGGAGACGGCAAGGAGCTGATAGTAGAGACTTCTTAAATATCGATTCCAGATGCTTTTGGTCAGTTTACTAGATATTGGTTGAATCTTTCATAAGTAAAGACTTTTCCTAGACATTTTGGTTCGAAAGGACCTACGGATTTCTTCTTTTCCGATATCTTATCTCTGAAATCGACAATTTTCCTCCATCTCTCTTCTTACGAAGAATTTTTGAAGGCTTCTAAACGGCTGTCGATTTTCTTGTTAGGAAGCTTCTCTGCCCATCGATGAACGCGGCAAAGTTGCTCAAGGAACCGATTCTTCTCGCTTATCGAGTCCTGTTGCCATCTCATAATCGCTCCATTGCTGCTCGAAAAGTCCCAGTTGCCAGCAACATCACCACGGCACTTCATAAGAATTGGTAGCGGAAAATTGTATGGTAATAACTTGATGATAAATTGGAGTAGTAGGTTGACCTGAGCAAGGTGCTGGCGATGATGGCGTGGCGATTTGCGCACCCGACTCAACGTTGTCGTTGTCTGCCGACATTTTGTTACACTTTGAGCACAAGATTCATTCTGAAATGACGAAGAATAGAAGGAAATAGCATCAGGAAGGCGTCTGGTGTTCGAAAGAGGGTGCAGAATCCTTAAATGATATACTTTTTCTCCTGACGCTATTTTAATACATGTGACCCTTTAACCTAGTGAGTAGCAGCTACCAAGTGATGCAAGATTCATATATCGAAACAATCACCTTGTTTGGAAACTCATTGTCTCTATCATGTATTCCAATTATACGTATCACCTTCATGACGTTTATTTTGCGTACAGTGGAATTTTTTCTTAACATACCCTTACGATGCCGTAGATCGGCGAAAGCTTGGAACAAAAAAAAGGCAGAAACTCAAGGCCTCAATCGAATCCTCCGTTTAATCGACATGCAACTGAAGGTCAACTTTAATTATGATGCATACCTATAAAAACTCTGATTGGTCGAGAGCATACAGTCACTAGACAAAACCCGTGCGAGGCCTGGCATTGATAATGCATAATTGTGCTCAAACTCATCTGATAATCGTTTTACTTCTGTTTAGTATTCGTGCCACGTTGTACCATAAGGCTGTATCGTTGAAAGGTTTTATCGTTAAGTGGAGGTAAAAAGAACGTCACAAGCGCTCTGAGCTGTGTTGGGTAAGTATATTTGCGTAAGTTTGACTGGTTTATAGTTTTAAACCTCACCTTATAACTTAGCTGTTTCTCACAAAGCCGTATGGAAGACTGAGAAGGAATCGAGCTGGGTCAAAGAAAGCTTCTCAATCATTGTTTGACAATTTAGAAGCTGTTAAAATAATTTTTTTCCAGTTCTGCGCAAGCTTCAATCGCAAAAGCATTCTTAGAATCTGATGCTCGCTTGCATTATTTGTTAAGGGGCTTACAGTCGTAGATACAATGTGGTTTATACTTGTAAGCGTTATCTCAAACCTTAACTGTTTCACACAAAGCTGTATGGAAACTGAAATGAAATTAAGCTCGTTTGAGGAAGCTCTTAACTCGATGTTCAAAAACTTTGAACCTGTTGAAATCGTTTTTTGAGGACAGCTTGAGTCGCACTCTTAGGATCTGGCCCCGGTTGTTCAAAGAACTGATAACTGCTATCAGCTGGATAAATCGCTATCCAGTGGATAAATTTTAACCCCGGCGTCATATCGGTTGTTCAATGTATGGATAGTGCTATCCACTCGCTATCCAGCGGATAAAATTATCCATGGTTAGGTAGGTAGTATAAATGGCCGCTGCTCGAGGTTCGTTCCATGGTCAGATCGTTCCAAGTCAGATCGTTGCCCGACAATCAACTTCGAGATAACACCACAAACAAATATGAACCATGCCTTCTCAGCCATAATGCAAGTCCTTGTCCTGGCCTCGGGTTCGTTTCTGCATGTGATCGGAGATACTTTTCTAGGATTTGATGAGTCGACTGCTAGCCGAGTAGTTTGTCGTGTGACACAAGCGATGACTTTGTAAGATTTCCGTCCATTCGTGCGGAACGAGACGATATTAGGGAAAGTATGTTTCGAATTGGTGGTTTTCCTTGTGCCATTGGGTTTATCGACGGTACTCACGTTAGAATAGCTGCCCCTCACGAAAATGAGCCGCACTTCATGAACCGGAAAGGATTTTACTCCATCAAAATGTCCAGGCAATCTGCGACTATCGAGGTAAGCATATATGTCTAGCTCTGATTATTGATTTAGCAAGGGCAACATGTCCGTTTTACCCCAACCTTTACTGTGCATACTATCATATGTAAATAACAGGAGTTATTTTGTCCTAAATGTGGTCATGAAAGCCGTAGAAATTTCGCATCCAATGTATAACGCTTTTTTGTCACGTAAGGAGCAGTGTGCGACAGATTGTCTTAACGCTGATACAATTTACCTTGTAAACAAGTGAATGAAATTCATTTAAAATGATCGACTTTTCGAACTGTGCGATCACCCGTCTGTTTCTATTGCTATCAGATGTAATCAGTTTTGTTTTTTGCAAACGGGTATTGAGTCTTCCAATGGTGACATGACAAAAATGAAAATAATCTTCGGTGATCACTAAATGTGTTCTTTAACATGGACATTCTTTTAGTGGACTGCATTGGTTCAAGTGCTGGAACAAAGCATTATTTTACAGAGCATGCTCTCGCTCAGTAGCATTGTTTAATAACGTGTAATTTGTCGTTGCTTAAAGATACAGGCTAAGGAATGTCTTGAAGTTTACCATATCAAGAAAGGGATAAATTGCTTAGGGTTAGCATAGTTAATTGTTGTTTTAAGTTACGAACTGTGTTACATTGTTAGCAGCAATCCCATTCCGAATACTCTATTTTGAAAAAATGAATGAAGTGATCCCATGATTACTGCTCCAAATTTGAGGCCTATGTGTTTGTTCACATTATGACAATTTTATAGGTAGGAGTATCAAAATTTGTTTACATAACATAAAGCATAACAGTTAAAAACCAGCCATCCTATTCACGTCTATAACCGCAGTTCAAATATATGACTTCCATATAAAAACCAGTTGTTGTGTATTGAATACAATTGAATTTTGCAGGAATGTCTACTGATGTTGTGGCTATATGGCCTGGTTCAACTCATGATTGCCATATTTTCTGGACATTAGCCATATGGGGTAACCTTGAACCTCAACCCCTAAAGACCTCAGGAGGAGCATTCAACAGAGCACACAAGATCACAAGATGTAGCATAGAGTGAACTTTTGGATTGTTGAAGAGGAGATTCCATGTGCTACACTCAAAATTGAGGATGGCTCATGACAGGGTATGCACCATAATTGAAACTTGCTGCACTCTACACAACCCCACTGTCAACTTAAGGGAACCAGAGCCAGGGGACTGTGACATGGATGATGAAGGGTGTGCCGCTGACCTTCACACCCAGTACTCTGGCCGTGAAACTGGTAATGCTGTTAGAGAGCACAATGCTCACAACTTTTTTAAATTTCTACACAGGGGGCTAAAACTCAAACATACACTTGATTGTAATATGTTGACACATACTGTTAATAGCATGCGATTCTAAACAATTAGAACCAATGGCTTTATGGGAAATGTTCACATAGTTACATGATCAATGCTTTATTTTTTCATGATTCACTAATATACGAAGCCTGAGGAAAAACTTCGACAACCTTCAAACCCATATTTTAAATGAACTATATTTTCATTTTAAGTCTTTTAGCAGTGTCAGAAACAAGAATTAATGATGAGAATATTGACTTATCCAATCATTCCAACTTACAATTTTGAATATGTTCCTATGCCTCTTAATCTGCTGGAGGTGTAGGAATTTAGAAAGACAACAATATATGATACAAAAGTCATTGCAAAACCTCTAATGAGGCTTTCACGCACTTTGGCTTGAAATTGAATTCACTAAGGAAAGCAATATTATTTGTGGAGTTGTCTACAGACAACATAATTCTGCTGACGGCTTCTTGGAATATTTTGAAGAAACTGTTGATTGATATAATGCCACTGGTAAATCAATCTACCTCGTAGGTGACATCAACATAAATATTCCTAAGTTGGAGACTTGTAATTATGCTCAGCAATTTTTAAATTGCTTACAAAGCTATGCTATTTCACCAAAAATTGATAAACCAATAAGGGTCTATAATAACTCTGTCTCATTTTTTGATAATATTTTCTTAAACAAATTTCAATATTATACTGCCAGTGGGAATATTGGTTCAGATCTCACTGATAATTTTTCTCAATCTTGCATTCTTAAATTGACCATTGAAACCACCAAACCTCGAAAAATGGCAACTCGCGACTATTCAAAATTCTCTCAGCAACTGTTTTTGTAGGAATTGTCAGAACTCACATGGGAGTCATTACCATCCACTGAGGATCCCTCCAAGTTATTTTCCACCTTTTATAACAAGCTAAGTATTTTATAAAGCTGATAAACTAATCAGTGAGGGAATTTGAAAAGCAATAAAAAAAATGAGCTTTTTCTCTAGTGATCAGAGACTATTGCACAGACAGCTGCTGAACATTTTGAAGAGAGAGGATACTCATGTGTTGTCCATACTTTAATTGACAAATTTAGAAAATTATAATCTTTTCAGTTTCATTTGTTGTTGTTATGTAATTTTATTCCAGTTTTAATATGTAATACCTTATTCACTTATCTATAACTTATCCTACTGTTCTTCATTGCTCGTGTAATTATGCATGCTCACCTAGTCATTTCCTCTGTTCAGTCAAACTTGTTATCAAAGAATTCATTTTATGATTGTTCCCCTCCTGCCTTGATTAGCTTCACTATTTTGCAGGTAGGGATTGTTAGATATGTATTTTAATTGCTAAAATAAATAGATGTTGTTGTTGATTCGTGGAAATCTTAGATGATGACAAATCTTTTTTTAGGAAAGTGTGAATGGCTTCTATATTCTATGCACAACTAACTGTGGTTATCATCTACATGTGTAACTATAATGCCATTGGCTTATGTGTTTTAGGGGTCCATGTTTTTGCAATTGAGGGTATACACTTGAAAGAAATAGTGACACTCACGATGGGCTTTTTGCAATAGTGCAATGTATATCCTACCTTTTAAAATAGGCATTGAGGTAATAGGCATTAGGCATGCTTGCTAGCATGCCTAAAACCTTTTATATTTCACCCCAAGATGAAGAAAAAGTCACACTGATTTTTTTAGCACTTGGAAAAGGAAAATTTTGGTGGAGGACGAATAATTTGTACTTCTTAACAAAAGCATTGAATGTCTACTTCTCAACCCTTAGTGGTAATTGTTCGAAATTCTGGAAGTTGGAGTTTGATATGGTCATTTCTTGAATTCACACAAATCAAGTAGTAGGCTTATCAGTTATTTCTTAACACAGTAAACTGCAAGATGCCTATTGTCACACTTGTATTACAAATATATGAAAGAAAGGAAAAACCAAGAAAAGTGCAGATGATACATCTGATGATGTCAACTTAAGGTGAACTTAAAGTGAGAAAATAACTTCAAATTAAAGTTTGGTTTCAACATCAATTCACATCCTATAACTGAAGATTTTTTCATTTGTATATGTAAAAGTGCCATTTTTAGTAAAGATTTCTGCATTAAGCATTGGGGTATTACATGGAATAATCCATGACCTTTAAACTTAATCTTATATAATTGTATAAATATTTCATAATAATGCCCCCTTCCCTTTTTTTTTAAATTTGGATATATTATTTATATGTGGAATAGTTTAAGGTAAAGAGTTCACTCCATAGGCAAAAATGGCTCAGAAAAAAACTTATAAAAGGTCTAGGTTTTCAAGCTTTGTCAATTGTGCAGAAAGTCATGTTTGCTGATTTTGCCCTTTTCAAAAATTGGTGGGGGCATTTGAACACAATTTTTGTCCTGGCAGTGGGAATTTCAACAAACCAATCTTTAAAAGTTCAAATACCTGGGGAGCTGCCAGGAAAAAGGGGGGGATGTCGAAGATTCCAATTGATTGATGTATTAGTAATAAAAGGCAACCAAATATAAACCATTATGTAACTAAGCTTGAATGTGTGCATTTCTGGGGAAATGGTGTATCAGTGATATGAAAATATGGGGCAGCTGACCACAACAATCCAAATATTAACCGTTTCATAAACTGTCTTCTGCTTCACTTCAGAGGTGAATAGTTGTTGTTGACATTACTAAAGATGAATAACACAACTTTTAGGCGAAAACTGTCCAATCAATTCATTTACTTATGGCGATGTTTACAGCAGATGCTGTCTCAGATCATAACTTTGTAGTTTAAAAAGAAGCCCAGTGTATGAAAGTTACAAACAACTAAAGATTTGATTAAAATGGTTTAATAACTAAATAAATGAATAAATAAAAAGCTACATCAAAATACACAGTGATCTAAAAGGAGTGAATTGGACACCTAATGAATAGCTCCCAGACTGAGGATCCAAAGGACACCAGTGTTTTCTCCAAAATGTTGTGAGCTTTCAATATATTTATTTATTTTAATTGTCCCGGTGATAATGGAGGTGTGCACACTCTGATTTGTTGAGGATTGCATCGCATCCCCATGTGCAATTTAACAGGGAATTCCCTTGTCAGGTAATGAATTTTCCTAGAGAATTCGAAAGCACCTGAGCAACTATACTATTTTTTATTTGCTGATGGTGAAGTGAATAATGTTGAGTAATTCGCTTGAGAAATATAAATGGTAAAATTTCCGCACAGCCCCATACTATTATAAAACAAATCTGAATTCCCAATGGCAGTGTATTATTTTTATCATTGTTTTCTCTATCCAAGAACTGAATGCACAATGTAGTATATAAGTAAAAGGAAAAAGTTTTTGACCCGCCGTGTACCTCTTCAGAAAGCGGACAAGATCAGGGAAGATCAAGTTCAATTAAGTCGTTGTCGTAAAAGTTTACTAACAACAAAACTTGAAAACTTGCTAAATTATGTGAAATTATTTGTAGTTTCCTGGAACAGGAGTATTTTCCAAATGTCTTTACAAGGTTTTTTTTAGGTTCAAAAAAGAAATCAGATTCCATTTAGTCGTTTTCGGTTTGCGTGAAGTCCCCTTAACGTTAAGCTTGAAGACATTGCTGTTTACAAGTAGGTAAGATCGCTGCTACTGTTCGAACGATTTGATGCGTTCAATTTACCTTGACCTTAAGTGTGACATACTTACTTTCACAACTAGACGGCAGATGGCGGCAAATGGCGTCCTGAACAAGATATGGACGACGAGTAGTGCTCGATTGGGCATGCGTAGTAGTATCGAAGTTTGTTTTCCCAACTTCCGGACGGTGAAGTTCACGTTCTCGTCGTCACTAAAGGTCCGAAATGTAAAAGTACGACGAAGCTACCCATGTTTAACAAGTCATTACCAAGATAAGGGCCTTTCCGCACTAGCGGACGAACTAGAATTGTTATGCAAATTTTTGTTTCGTCTGTTGCATCCATATGAACAATTTCAAAGCCTTCAAATTCCGTCGGCGCCTGATCTGTTCATAAGACCGGCCAACATAGTTTCCAAAGGATTCCACCTCCAATCTCCAGGATTTATCCCAAGTCGTTTTAAATTTTTTTTAGAATCCCTGAGATTTGCAGCAAATAACAATTAAAGTTTTTCTAGAAAACTGATTTTAGTTCGATTACACGCTTGTCGTAGCTCATACGACAAATGATTGACAAGGTTATCACGGTTGTGTTTATTCAGTCAATTTTGCTAAATTTAAAATTTAAAAATTTTGTCGGCGGTGCGTCTAAAGATTTGTCTGCTTCAGCCAAAATATGTTAAATCGGGACAAACCATTTATACTTATAAAATGTTGATGACAGAAAATTTGTCTGAATAAACAACTTTGTCGTCTGAGCAGAAAGGGCCCTAACTCCACTCATCGTCAACACGGCGCCGTACTCAATTCTTATCAAGAACGACTGTCTGTTGAAATTGTCATGACGATTATCAACTCGAAACGCTAAGCGTGAATAAAAAGTACGAGCGAAGCAAAACTGCTCTTATGAAAGAAGTATTTCCTGAAATGTCGTGCGTAACATTTATATTCTATGTCAATACTGCAAGCGACTCGTATTTACGTAAACAGGACAGCGCGCGTGGGAATTTAACGGGGTCACGATTCTAAAGTGTAATGTGAAACTACTTACTGGAGTTTCAACCTTACTTTTCAAAAGCTTCAAATCGCTGACTTTTGAAACCGTGCTCACGACCGTTAGACCTAAATTTCGAGATTAAGACGGCGATGTACTCCGTTTCGATAGGACGGGTATCGGCGGGATCATAATTTAGCTTTAGTTACGAGTTACTCGACTTCTAAGACATTAAACCCGAGCTGTTTCAAAAACAAGGAAGGAAGAACGGGGAATGGGGAATAGAGAATGAGGAATGGAGAATAAGGAATGGAGAATGAGGAATGGAGAATGAGGAATGGAGAATGAGGAATGGAGAATGAGGAATGGAGAATGAGGAATGGAGAATGAGGAATGGAGAATGAGGAATGGAGAATGAGGAATGGAGAATGAGGAATGGAGAATGAGGAATGGAGAATGAGGAATGGAGAATGAGGAATGGAGAATGAGGAATGGAGAATGAGGAATGGAGAATGAGGAATGGAGAATGAGGAATGGAGAATGGAGAATGGAGAATGAGGAATGGAGAATGAGGAATGGAGAATGAGGAATGGAGAATGAGGAATGGAGAATGAGGAATGGAGAATGAGGAATGGAGAATGAGGAATGGAGAATGAGGAATGGAGAATGAGGAATGGAGAATGAGGAATGGAGAATGAGGAATGGAGAATGAGGAATGGAGAATGAGAATGGAGAATGAGGAATGGAGAATGAGGAATGGAGAATGAGGAATGGAGAATGAGGAATGGAGAATGAGGAATGGAGAATGAGGAATGGAGAATGAGGAATGGAGAATGAGAATGGAGAATGGAGAATGGATAATGGAGTATTGGGGATAAGAGAACGGAGAATGGAGAATGGAAAAATGGAGGAATGGAGAGAATGGAGAATGGAGAAAGGGGGAATGGAGAATGGAGAATGGGGAATGGTGAATGGAGAATGGAGAGTGGAGAATGGAGAATGGAGAATGGAGAATGGGGAATGGAGAGTGGAGAATGGAGAATGGTGAATGGAGAATGGAGAGTGGAGAATGGAGAATGGAGAGTGGAGAATGGAGAATGGTGAATGGAGAATGGAGAATGGAGAATGGAGAATGGAGAATGGAGAATGGAGAATGGGGGAATGAGAGAATGGGGGAATGGGAGAATGGGGGAATGGGGGAAATTTAGAGATTAAGACGGTTTTAGAGATTAAGACCGTTTCGATAGGACGGCTATCGGCGGGATCATAATTTAACTTAAGTTTCGACTTACTCGACTTCTAAGACATTTAACCAGGACAGAGCTATTTTAAAAATAAGGAACGAGGAATGGGGAATGGGGAATGGGGAATGGGGAATGGGGAATGGGGAATGATGAATGATGAATGATGAATGGGGAATCGCTCTGACGAAGGGATAACGCTCAAAACAAGCAAGCACGCTGACTGTGTTGAATAACAAAAACAAAAATGTGGCTAAGACATGCGCTTTGACGCGCGCTTTTTTTTTTTCTTTTTGTGCAGAACACAATGAAGCTCGCAAAGGTTTTACGTGTGCGTTGGCCATGTACCTCTTAGCTGTACTATACATACATGCATATATCTCTGTCTCACGGGTGCGTAAGCACGAAACTCAGAGTTACTTAATGTTATTTCTTTCTCCTTTAGTTTTAGATTTTCAATTTCCAGATCAAGCGTTACATTTTCTTTTTTAAGGACAGCAAGGTGCAAGTATTGCCAGCATCTGGAATAGTAAAGATGGAATGGTATCAGAATAGATACTGGAGTTGCAATCTAGCTGTGACGCTTCACAGGGGTCTGAGGGTTCACAGGTTTCCGGGAGTTCACAGGTTGAAGTGACAGGCTGTAGTTTACATCCTAGTCCAAGAACTTCTATATCCACTGTTGATGGGCTTGAAACTTGTGCTGCATATAATTTGTACAAAATGTATGAATTCTTTAATTCTTTAGTGCTTGTGAGCAGTTCTACCATAAAGTAGTGTATACATTTCCTTAAAAATTACCTAAGGGAATTGGATGTAACACTCCTATTCATTTAGACAATATATTTATTGACATAAGTGGACTTACCAGAATCGACACCCCACGAAATGCCGCTGAAAGACGGGTCTGTTTCGAAAAGCTCGATAATTTTGGCTGTGGTAGCCTTTGGAGAATCTGGTTTATTTCCACACCTGATCTTCTTTCTAGCAGTGGTACATTTGCTGTGTTCTTTCTTTGCTCCACTCACCATTCCTCTCCACTTATCTTTCACTTCCATGACAGATCTTTTGGAAAATCCGAGCGCATTGACTTTGTCAGTTATTACCTCCCATACCCGACTCTCGTGTTTGTTAGAAAGTGTCGTGGAAATTTTACTCTTGACTGTTTTAATATTTTCTTCCGCCTCTTCGAAAATAACTGTCCATTCCGCAGGTGTAAAGTTTGGTTTTCTGGCGCGCTTTGCAGGGGAAGAAGCAACATTTTGTGCCATGTTGTCTCGCCACTAGCACGCGCAAGCCAAAAGATCACGCAACGCCTGGATTATCACGATGGCAACTGCCTGGACAGCGAGTTAGCCTTCGGATAACTATACACCCTCGCCATCCGTGCTTTTTGCAACAGCTTTTTATCCCCTGGATAGCCATCTTATACATCGCATAAACTTATCCAGTGGATAAATTTATCCATCCTTTGAACAACGGGATGTTTGATGTTTGCTTTGATGTTATTTTGTAGAGGTAGAACGGTTACATTAAGATCGGCACTCATGAAAGGACTAGTGCCCGCGACTCATAGCGAGGACTAGGTCCCTCCAATTAAACTGCCGTCTAAATTTTTCATCAGATGGTCTAGTCGCAGGGTCCAAAATATAGTTCTTGCGACTTGTCCCACGAATTTGAACTGGTTTGAATTCGTGAGAGAAGTCGCAAGAACTTGTCTCGCCAAATTTTCCAGGTTCCTACGTGTGAACTGTTCGTGGGACAAGTCCTTGCGACTAAATGAAACAATCCAATCACTTCAAAAGAGAAATATAACAATGGAGATGACCGCTTAGTAAGGGTAAGAATTACAATGATAGAGGGGAAAATTTTTGAGACTTTGGTGACCGATCGCTTAATACAGGGTTACCGCTTAATACGGTGTCGTTTAATACAGATTCGACGGTTTTTCAAATTTGGTTAAAACTACTTTGTAATCAAAGACAGTTAATTTTCACAAATTTCTCAGCTAGTAGTATAATGTTTGTGATGGGTGGATAGCGATATAAAAACCAGTCGGAATTTTGAGACGCCAATACCGCTTTACATTGGCGGTTAGCTAATTGGGAGAAAATACTTTGTCCCATTTAGCTTCGTCGCTATACAACTCTTCCCAATACTACAATATATTTCACCTCGACTAGCCACCAATACAATTCAATAATGGCGTCTCAAAATCGCGATTTTTATTAGATTTCATCCTTCTCTTTGCGATGAACTAATATTTTCTACCATAGGAATAAATATTTTTATTATCCGCAGGTTTAAAAGTTCAAAACGGGGTGACTTTAAACGGAACCAAAATGATCTTAACAGGGAGAGGCAAAGTTACCAATTTTTTTATTTTTATCCTTGGTTTGACCACCTTTCTCTTGTACGCCTCATACCAAGCGAAGTTCGGACAAGAAATTAGCCAACCCACTCACAGCAAAAGAACAATTGGTAAGTCAACGAGTTAGAAATGATTTACAGCATTAGATGCTCATCACATGAATTATGCCGTTAAAGCCTAAATTAAGACGCAGGCAAATATTTAGGAAAATAAAAGTAACATAACTTAGTTTGAACAAGGGAAATAACAACACTTCCAAAAGCTTAAGAGGCTTAGTTACTTCGTGTTGTCCCGTTCACCAGAAATTAGCCCTTCGCAGTGTAATGCTATCGCAGATTCAAGATAACAAACTGGAAATCCTTTAAATTAGTTTCCAAAATTGACTAAGTACAATGATCATCCTGGGTGATGATGGATAATTACCGTAGAGAACACGCCCCTCATCACTTAGTCTTGGCTATTCCGGTGTATAGGGTTTCATATCGCTCTGACGCTCTGTCAGTTTCGAGCTAGTCAACGCTTTCTCGCCCACACCACCACCCTTAAAGGTTTAGTTTATTGATCTCTAGCGACGTTCTCGAGCGGTTAATGTCTCCTTTCAGTTGGAGAAGCATAACCAATTCAACAGCATAAGCAAATTAAAGCGCAACTACCGGCATTACGAGTCTCCAATGCATGCATGACAACAAAGATGAAATTGAATACCAAATGCGTATTCGCGTATTCGCATCTCTGGCTGAGACTGGAATATTTTTTTCAACACCCTGGGAGGGATAATATCGCATCCTGTAGCTCTCCTGATGTTAAATGACTTTAGTGATTCCGGCTTAAACTTTAGTTTCACTTACTGAGCTGAAGTTGAAAAATTCATTGAGAGAGATATTCTTTTTGATGAACTGGAAAGGAACACAAGCGTGATCATTCAGGTCGCTCACAGCCGGTGCGCTTATGCTAAAAGAATGCCTACTTAGGATATCTGCAATCTCGTTGTGTTTTTAAATAATGGTTTTGCCTTCAGTTAATTGAATAGTTTCGGACATTGCTCGGCGAAGTATCCATTGATCTTCTCAGGCTAACAACGCGATTTCCCTATTGCCGACACTTTTCCCAATCGCTTCGATCTTTCATGATATAATACTTGCTCTTAAATTGATTTCGAAAGTGAACAGCGGCTATCTAGTCAGGAAGCACTGTCACGAAGGGCGCTCATTTTTCATTTTCGCTAAACATTTTGAGTAGAAGCAGGCAACATAGCTTAAAATCTTCGTCTTGCCACCCTGATTAAGAATCGTGCTGTTGCCCACTCCAAATGTTATGATATCTGTCATTAAGCGGGTTTTTTGTCTAGGCCCTCGCTCCTGCAGCATGAAAACTAGGCTGAACTATAACATTTATATAAACCCAATAAAAAGTGCACAAAAGGATGGGGAAATAGCTGAATCTTTGCTACTTGACGTTTAGAGCTTGATAGACAGTAGTGTGGGTGATAAAATGCGTCACGTGATCAGTTATGAAGAGTCACGTGACTTTCCAATAAAATCGGTTTTAAAGCATAAAAGACGCTCTATTCACACTTTCCTTTAATATAGTTTTCAACTTACTGACGTTTCTCATTTCGATTTACATATCCAACAATAAAAACACAAAAATGCAACGGGTGATCAGATATGATTGGTCACGTGACTAGATAACAACCATTGAATAGATACTGAATTAGCCTTAGAAGGAGAAGAGAAGAGGAAGTCGCTTCTGGCATTTCATGCAATTACTGGCTGTGATACGACAAGCCAGTTCTATGGTGTGGGCAAGGCATCGGCATGGAAAGTCTTCGAAGATGCACCTGATCTCTTGGAACACCTTGGAGAAGAAAGCCAAATCAGTGCTGACGTTCTTGCCAAAGCTGAAGCCTTTGTATGTAAACTCTACAATCCGGGAACACAAGAAGTGGAAATCAATAAAGAAAGAGCAGCAGCGTTTCGCAAATCCAAGAAAGATCTTGACGCCCTACCTCCGACTCAAGATGCACTGATTCTCCACATAAAGCGGACAAACTATCTGACCATGGTATGGAATAAAGCACTGGAACCATGTCCTTCTCTCCCAAAACCTGAAGACAGCGGATGGTACTACAGTAAAGGCCATCTGAAGCCAAAGTTAATGACGCGCGAAGAAGTGTCAGCGGCGTGTTTACAGTTAGCATACTGTGGGTGCTCCCGAGAAGGCGGATGCTATGTAAACCGACGCTGCACTTGCGTTCAACTATCTCTTTGCTGTTCCAAGGCATGTAAATGTGGCGACAGGTGCAGAAACGACAGGAACACTGCCGGAGAGGCGAATGAAGCATGACCTATAACTTTGATAAGGTGGAAGTCACATGGTGGTCTTGTGTAATATAAGATACTTTGCTTATGGTTTATAAGCTTGTATTTCTGGCTTAAACCGTGCGGCCAAGTAGAAGAAAGTTCAGTCTTTTTACACGAAAAATGCTAACTCATAGGAAATGTTACATAGGTTGGAAACGCTATAGAATGACTGAAAATAGAATGATTTCATTACATCACGTGACCCATCATAGCTGATCACCCGTTGCATTTTTGTGTTTTTATTGTTGGATGTGTAAATCGAAGTGAGAAACGTCAGTAAGTTGAAAACTATATTAAAGGAAGGTGTGAATAGAGCGTCTTTTATGCTTTAAAACCGATTTAATTGAAAAGTCACGTGACTCTTCATAACTAGTCACGTGACGCATTTTATCTCCCACACTACTGTCTATCGAGCTCTAAATGTCAAGTAGCAAAGATTCAGCTATTTCCCCATCGTATCGTGCACTTTTTATTGGGTTTATATAAATGTTACAGTTCAGCCTCGTTTTCATGCTGCAGGAGCGAGGGCCTAGACAAAAAACCCGCTTAATGACAGATATCATAACATTTGGAGTGGGCAACAGCACGATTCTTAATCAGGGTGGCAAGTCGAAGATTTTAAGCTATGTCGCCTGCTTCTACTCAAAATGTTTAGCGAAAATCGTTTTTTGGCGAGCTGCCTCCTGACTAATCACTCCAGAGTTAAAGCAGGGCGGTTATAGTTTCGTGCTTTTCTTCTTTACCAAGGAAGCATGATCATCAAGCACGTCTTTTTAGCAGTTTTTCTCATGCGCAGTACACATCACTAATGTCTTAAAGGTGCTTGCAACAGCGAAACGAATTAAAAAACATCGTTGTATCTTACAGAATTGAATTTCTCAAAGTTTCTTCTCATAAAAGTCTTGGGACCCCTTTTGGGGCACGCAGCTCTCGTAATTGCACATACCAGATGATTATCAGTAATATCTGGGTTGAAAACACTTTCGTGCAAGGATTTAATTCTTTTGAATGTTAGAATTACGTCAATTAGAGTTTGGCTATTCGCCGTAACTCTAGTTGGCGTACTAACAAGCCTTTTAGATTGTATATTGTAAACGTAGTATAGGTTTAGCAGATGTCTCCCCAACTTTGCCGTTCCTTGTCGGGTTCCAAAATGTTACCATTCACGTCTCTAATTAGAGTGTAATTGTCCGAAAGCCTGCTGATCAATTCAATTGGTCTTTCCCGTTCGGATGACCAGATTTCTTTGGCCATTTTAAACGGTCTGTAAAGACGAATCCAAAGTAGATGTCTATGAATCCTTTTGAATTCTGACCTCAGTGTTTATTTATTCTAAACCAACGAACTGTTGTGGCATTTTTAATTATAACGCGCTTTGTTTAAAGGTCGCACCCTGCATATATTATGAGGCCACCTTTGTAATTTGTTCTATCTTGTCGATTTGGCTTGGATCCTTTAGCATAGAACCGGCTTTCTGGATAGCTGTCATCGATTTTGGAGTCCGAGAGAACTAGAATATCTGACAAATTGTTTATCAGCATGTTCTTAACCTCGAAGAGCTTGATTCCGCCGACGCTGTTTGTTTTCTTGTGATAGGAAGAAGCGAAATAAACTAGCTCGAAAGTGCTTTCTAGGAAAAGAAACCATCTCAAAAACTTCGCTCATCGTAATTGGTCTTATTTCACGCGTCCCCAAATCGATTTTTTTTTATACCCTTTTTCTTCTTTTCTAAGTAAGGTGATCATTCTTGAAGTTCTTTTCATTGGAAAGATCCCCAATCATTATAACAACGTGAAAAGCTTAATAATTGACTATTTCCGAAGTTCTACACTGAATCAATTTCCCTCTCTAATATTAAATTAAATAATTCTGGATAGTCAAACTTGATTGCGAGTACTTCAAAACAAACGACATGTTGTTTATCGTAGATGAGATCGTCTGTCGAAAGGTTGTTCCAACTCAAGCCACAGCAACAGCCACAGAAAAACCCACTAATAATTCATTGCCAAAGGTTTTCGTTTATCTCATTCAAACAGAACAATGCCTTCCTTCAAACTTTGCCTCTCCTTCCGAGATCGGCGACCCCGAGACGTGTAAATGTGATGTCATGGTGCTAAGTTATCGTACCAAATGTCAAGTGCAAAAGCCGCCTCACATCACTTATTTGTTCTATCCCAATACTGGATGGGGAACAGGACGAAATGTGCTGTATTTTGCTGCAATTACGAGATCCCCAGAATACCATTATTACATTTTTATGGATGATGATGTGGTACTACATTTCAATTCATTTGCTTCGCCACAAATGAAGAGGCTTCCGCCGTTTAGAGTCTTCGAACATTGGCTCCTAGATTACGAGCCTGTAGTTGGAGTTGTGGATTACAAATTGCATCATGGGGCCATCTGGACCAATAACTTACGCAAGAAAATATGTAACAAGACGGACAGTCCCCTTGTGATACCAACAGTATGGTATGATGCCCTTTTCAATGCATTTCATTACAAATCTATCGAGCATCTCTTCCCTTACCGTACGCAATATCAAAACATAAGCTGGTGGTCATCGCAAAGGTATATGTTTTCTGCTGTGGAACTGATATTTCGAGGCCAGGCATTGATGTTTGTGCCTGTTACTACGGGAAATCCAAAACATCGCCCATACCCAAGGTCTCTAAAGGACGCAAACTGGAGAGATTACATCGATACGATTCGAAAGGAAGCTCCTTTAATTTACAGAAATCGAACTTTATTCGAAGAATTTAGGCAGAATCTTGCAAGTTACGTTATCAACACGAAAACATATTGCATGAATGTAACACGGCATCAACAGATTAAACCATACGCTCATTTTGATTTTAAGACAGAGATGTAGTTGTTGAGGTTAGTGAAGAGGTAAACTATAGTTCCCTATTCTTTCTTATTCTGGGCTCAATCAGTGGATAAGATGCTAAACCCATTCAATTATAAGCCCCTTTGTTTGTTTATAAACTTGTTGAACTGTAACAAAGTTTCAACAAAGTGATGTTCGCGAGGAGAATTAGGACTGAACCGCTAACACATTGGAATCAAACCATTTTTCACTTGGTCGGTTGCATTCAGTTTATTTATTGAGGAAGTATTTCCTGAGCCATATTTTATTCACTATATCTGTGTGTTAGTACTTTCCCTATGACTGGGGAGTGTAACGGGCCTTCTTCTTATTATTATTATATTACTGTTTAGACCTCTAAATAAAAATTTTTATCCTAACCGAAATCACTGCTCTCTGTATGAATCCAGAGATTTAGTAACCTCGCTTTCTCGATCCGTATTTTCAATAAGTTAGAGAACCTCGTTGAGGGCCATCAGAAAGGGAAAGACTCGAGCCTTAACGAACAGAAGTGAAGGTCAGTAAGAGGTCTATTTCTTCACCAATAAAAAGTGTGCATTAAATTATCGTAACCAATTGCGTTTTGAGATGTCAAAGGGTGAACAAACTTTTCGGGGATTAGACTTTGAACGGTGCCATCGTAAAAACATCGATCGTAGTAACCTGGCCTTAAATTCAATTCATAATCATTATGCAAGCTTCAAAAAGGCTGCTGCTTTGTTCCTCCACAAAAAAAAAAAATTGAGTCGAGAATGTCTTTATGAATGAGAAAACAGCAAAGAGACTTTTCATAAATCACGATTAAGCAGCCAGGCTGTCATGCATGATTCGATATGGTTTCGGTCGTTGCCCATTTTTAGTACATATGACAATAAATACCAAAAGTTAGTTTGTCTTAGGAGTGAGGGGGGGACTTAATTATTTTCTGGTGAAAGAGGGGAGTTAAATTACTGCCAGTGTGACGTCACTAGCAACAAAACAAGCAAGAAAGACTCTTGAGTGTTAAGCTTGCTGCCTTGTGTTTTGAACTTGTGATCACCGAAAACTCTCTGTAGTTTTTTTCTTCGTGGACTTTGTTATGATATTCTGTATATAGCGCTGGTATATTACTATGCAATATCATATTTCTTATTAGTCTAAATGATTTCGTAATTCAGGCAACGGGCTGGGATGCATTTTTAAACGGTTTCTCCCCATGTATCTGTCTTTATTCATAATAAAGTTCGAATACATAACACACATGTCATTGGTTGAAAGAGCGTGCTCTATCAAAGTACAAAGCATAGAACTGAGCTAAAGCTGTCACGCCATCCTCCAAATGGTAATATGTTTGACCTTTTTCAGGACTTCTTTCAAGCTTTTCGTTAATTGAAAGTGAAATTTCGTAACAAGCGAGAAGGCAAGTAGCAACAGAAAAAACAAACAAATGTTTATAAACATGTCAAGCGCCGTAATTAACCTTATTATAACGTAAGCAGAGACGAAAATTCCTTAAAGAGAAAACTAAAGGACAGTCCGATTTTGAAGGTTTTCACGCTCGGTCAGATAGCAAGCTTAGGTACGATAATAAAAATCAAACACAGCTAAATTCTCGCATAGTACATACAGTTTCGTATTCGAAAATAAAACAGAACAAAACAGCAATGATGAAAAATATAGCTAAACTGGCATAGCTATTAAAATTCATTTTTATCATGACGGTGTCAGAGCGACTGCGATCATACTGAGGTCCATTGTGGCTAGCTCATCATTTCAATCTCCGGTCATCGCAGTCAAGAAAGCCTCAGAAATTACATCGGCCGCCCTTCGAGTGAACAACTAAGAGCTTACACTGATATCCTTTCTGATGCGTTGTGTGGAAGGCCACCTTAGTCACAGCAGGTAAGTTTTACGGCGCTGTCATCTCAAGTAATCTTTATTTTCGTGTGAATTCGGCTGTCGCTCATTCATAAAACACACGCCTTGAGCAGTTTGTTTTCCAACTGTCATGAAAAAACTTGCGTGTTTTTATGAGCCACAATTTTGCTGGATTTCATTGAACATTTCAATTTCAGATTCTGTTTAAGAGACTAAAGAACTTCAGGCAAACGTGTTAAATTCCACCAGATTGTGAACTTTGATGGTTTGTGAACTTTAATGGTTCGACATTTTTGACAGTTTTAGATTTAGTCTTCTTCAACCAATCAGATTATTTGAACCATTCTCACAAGGATTCTGATGGCTTAATGTGGCGTTCGCTTTGAAAGTAAATTTTGTTTCGAAAAGTGAAAGTAATGCATGGGTAATTTAACGGATTCTTTATTATAAAACAAACAGAAAAGCCTTGACTGTGCTCTGGTTAGTTTTGAAGCACTAAGAAAGCGGTTAGAGTACTCAAAAAGTGGGGAGAAACACTACGTCTTCCTACGCTTTTTTCGTGCTCTGGCCGCTTCCTGAGTGCTTTACAACAAAACAGAGCACAGTCAAGGGTTATCTATTTGTTAATAACCATTTTTTCGATGACCGCCATATCTATTCATATTGTAATATGAGACCTTTCTTTCGCTTTCTTAAGCTTGTAAAATCTTCCAAATTTTTTCTACATTCCTTTGAAGGCTTATGAGGAAAAAGGAACTTTTTCTTTTAGGGTATTTTTAAAACAGAGTGTTTCTCAATCAAAATTTGTATGTAACTAAGGTACCCACTCTGTCATTGTATTTTCTTTAATAATACTACAAAGTAGGGTTTGTTTTTAAAGCATTGACCAGTCAAACCTTTTGTTTTGTTTAAGCCTTCATTTGCATTTCTATTAACTGAACTTTCTATCTACCTATCTATCTATCTATCTATCTACGATATCGAAATTGTGTAAGCTTGCGTTGCTTGACGGTTTGCGGTATTCCTCTACAAGCATGAGAGCGAGGCAACCGTGAAAACGAGGCGGCTGATAAGAAAACAAATAACTTGGTTTGCTCCTCGTAAGTCTCTTCGCTCTCTGCTTCTCGTGGTACGAAGCTTGATTGAAAATCATGAAGAATTGCTCTCCTCCTAGAATGCTCAAAGTACTTACAAACGCACATCATTCGCGGTAGACCTGCATTCAATCAATGAGGTTTAATACATCATCTTACCTTTACATTACCTTGAATCCTGCATAGATTTAATCAACCTATACCTTCAAGGATTTAAGCTCGGTTAATGTTTATGCTGTTATGATATGTATGATTAATGATTGGATCAACAAGTTAATCGAAATTTATGTAGATAAAAAAACCCTGCACAAATATGAGTAAACTGTACCATCAAGCTTTTAAGCTCGTGATGTTTATGCTGTAATCATATGTAAAGTTAATGATTGAACTCGTTATCAACATCTTATTTCAAATTTATATAGATAAGAAAATCCTTCACAAATATAAGTAAACTGTAGCATCAAGCATTTAAACTCATTTAATGTTTCTTCTTTTATAATAATCATTTTCAGCGTTTCAATAAAGCTTGAACTATTCATTTGTTGATTGACCATTTCACCTTTATTTCATTTTCAACCTAGGGTATCCCCAACGTTTTATCCAGGGTTTTTGTGATTATTAGGATTCCTAGAAAACATTTAGCATGTGCAATACTGGGGCGAATTTAGTTTTACAAGGATATGGGAGACCTCGAAACAAACTTAGTATACAGGATATTTGGCTATCTTTGCAAATTCACCTAATGAACCCTTGATTTTCATTTCCTTTAAATTAGCATAGTAGTAGATCCTAATGTTCATCGGAAGAGGGTAAAAGGTGTGCCATGTCCGGAAACAAATGTGAAAAAAGCAATGGATGTGCATGTGTACGAAGGTAAACTTGCCAATTTTGGTATATTGTTGCAGATAGATAATATGTTTTAAACATTTCATTTGTATTTGATAACAAAGGCCACATTCGCTTTCTACAAGCTTAAATTTTGGGAGGTATGCTCAAACGCTCAAAGCCTTATCCTCAAACGCTTGAGATACGCTCAGTGCTCTCGGCAAATGGAGTCTCTTGGATTTCTTTTAGGTGTTTGATATTTAAACGCCCAAGATCTAATTTATAATTCTCTTTACTTTCTGCTATACAATTTTTATGATGCTGTTTCTGAGAAATTGGCGTTGGATAATCTAGAAAATCCTTAAAGTTATAATTTTTTATCCTTATCACCTGCCTGATTTATATTTTTAAGAGAAATTTTGCTTTCGTCACTCATGGGAGTTAAAGGGTTTAGTGATTGTTTTCATTTATAAGGTCCTTATGCAAGGTCCTTATGGTCCTTTCTGTGTCACACATAAGTAACCTAAGACTTGATATGAGAATTTCAGCTTCATTTTGCTCATGTTTCCTTAGTGCTTGCTGCGATCAGTCCTGCCACACTATTCCATGTGACTTTATGTTCCAAAGTAATAGTGATGGACAAAGCTTTGATACAGACTCAAAATACTCATTAGAAATACCTCGATTATATTTTTGGTTTAGATCGAAAACGACCCTGTTAACTTACGATTATTCGAAGCGCTTTATATCCGAAGGTAAAAGCCAGAACTTTTAAGACTTCCGGGAAGAATGTATTGAGCTATGAGACCTTTTATTCTAAACTAGACTACTTAGATCTTTTGTTCTCGCTAAAACTCATCGGCAATTTTCTATGTTATAGTGTGTTACCATCGTTGATAAGACATGTATGTGACTCTTAAACTCAGTGATCAGTAGCAACTGTCTTTAATGACCAGAGAAAGGAACAAGTAACACAAGATTCATATATCCTAACTTCTCCCTTCTTTTGGAGTAAGCTTACTTCGAAAACAAAACATAAACATAACCGGTAGTCAGAGTCTCTAAAATGAATGCTTAGAGTTCTATTGAGCTGAAGTCAATTTTCACTCGGCCAATTACACAAAAAAGTCACTGAACTTCGAGGGTGGCTTTAGAGCTTTTGCTCGAGTATTCTTCACTGGAACAGATTTTGGGGTCGATATTTGCTTCGCTTCATGATTAGCTGGTATAAAAGCCTGCTTTAAAGGCTGGCTTTCATTCTTTATAAAGACTGGCTGTCACTGCCTTCAACTGGCTTGGGTTGTTCAGCTGGTCGTTCAGCTTGCTTCAGAAATTCCCGATTTCTATGGAGCATTTTATTGTCTAAACCGGATTTTACTACATGGGACATGTCGAATTGCTTCTCGATACAGGCACCCATCTACTGCTAGGGTATAGGAGGAGCGATCGTGGCACCATTTGGCCTTTTGCCTTTTCAATTTCAGCTTTGAAATCACATTTTCTGGGATCTTGGGTTGCAGTAGAATAGAATAGAATACGTCTAGACATCAACCTCTGTCCAGGACGCTATTAAAATTTTTTTGGGTTGGTCCAACAGGGCTAATTACGGGTCTTTGTTGTGTTTGAGAGCCTTTTTGAGCAAAGACTTAACAATTTCCACAGCAGACTCCCCTTTCCGTTGAATCTGGTGATGTGGGGAGGAAGATAGGTGAGTGAAATCCCAATCGAACGAAAACTGATGAAATTCATAGCTTGTAGACTGAGGAACATTCTTTGCAGTTTTTTTGAAGTGCTATGTCTTCTGAGTTGTTCCTTGAATATTTCAATTACGAAACTGGAAGTGTTTTCTTCCAAGAAATCCTAGTAGAAGTCAACAGGTATGAAGTCTGAACTGGTCAGAAGCTACTCGATTTTACGGGTGGTCAGGAAATTCGTGACTCTGCTTCAGAAGCTTCTGATTCTTAGCTTGAAATTCATTGAAAATTGAAGGTTGCTTGATCTAGTCACGCAATTCTGCATTTATGCTAGGCCAGAATAAAGTGTCTCTAGCTTTACGCGGGCAAGCCTCTACTCCTTAATTGCTGGAAAGGAATCTGGAATTTACTTTAGGTCTAAGTTACTAAGGGATTACTACTCTCGAGCCTTTGAACAGAACACCATTATGTACTATTAGCTCGTCACGGTAAGAATATTACTCCCGGATCTTGATTGGCACCTGATCTTTGTTGACCCAGTCGTTCTGGTGTGACCTTCACGGTTTGCATAGGGTCTTGGCTCAGGAAAAATACTTCACATTATTCTTCTGTCCCAGAAGTTTCATCCCGTACGGCTCTAGATAAATGGTCAGATAAGAATATTTGGGAATCAGGTTCGTTCTTAACTGACAAATTCGTTGCAGCCTGAAAAACAATCTTTGGAGAAGGCAAGGAGCTGATAGCAGAGGCCGTTCTTGAATATTGATTCAAGAGGCTTCTGGTCAGTTTACTAGATATTGGTTGAATCTTTCATAAGCAAAGACTATTCCCAGTCATGTTGGTTGGAAAGGACCAAAGTTTGAAGTTTATTTTCGCTGAATATCCTTTTCGTCTTCTGTCTGCTTGTCTCCAGCGCCTATGATTGTCTTCATTTGCTGCGAGGAGATTTCATCTGTAAGGCTTTCTTCAAGTCAGGGATATTTCTCTTAGGAGCCTGACTCTGTCACCTTAATTCTTTAAGCCGATAACGAGCCTGTCCCCGATCAGCTCATCTGCTGGTGCACTGAACGCGGCAAATTTTCTTAGAGGTATTACATAGCTTTGCACAGATTATTCGCTTTGTTTTACACACGTATTAAAACATACCGTTCGTACACTAAATTCTGTTGGGCTTGAATTAGTTTTCCAAGGATTCTAACAGCTTTCGATTTTCTTGTTATCTTCCTCCCAAGGTTTAGGTTGAGCAGAATCTGAAAGGCATTCTCTGCCCATCGATAAACGCAAAGTCGCTCTAGGAACCGATTCTTGTCGCTTATCGAGTCCTGTTGCCATCTCATAATCGCTCCATTGCTGCTCGAAAAGTCCCAGTTGCCAGCAATGTCACCACAGCACTTTATAAGAATTGGTAGCGGAAAATTATGTGTAATAACTGGACGATAAATTGGGGTAGTAGGTTGACCTGAGCTAGGAGCTGGCGATGATGGTGTGGCGATTTGCGGACCCAACTCAACGTTGTCGTTGTCTGCCAGCATTTTCTTAGACTTTAAGCGCAAGATTCATTCTGAAATGGCGAAGAAGGGAAGGAAACAGCATCAGGACGACATCTTCGGCGTTTGGTGTTCGAAAAAAGGTGTAGAATTCTCAAATAATATAATTTTTCTCCTGAAGCCATTTTAATATATGTGACCCTTAAACCTAGTGGTAAGGTTAGAAAAACACGTTTATTTTCGGGCTTCCTTTCTACCGATCCACTCACATTCAAGAAGCGATCATTGAAACACATGGCGTGATCATATTGGGAAGTGTCAATCACACTTCCCCTTTTCTACAAACACGATATTACACTGATACTATGTGAAGTGTTCTAAGAAAGTGTTGTAATACTTTATAGAATGTCACTGCCCGGTGGACGAAAGTAAAAGAAACAAAACGTTTACTTAATGTCTATCCATGTTTGATCTTTAAGCGTACTTGTGAGCAAGACTGATTCCTTCTAGTTGAGTGTTCGAAGTTCCTTCCGCGTTCGCTCTTGGACTTGGAACGAGGTCGCGCTTGTTTCTCCTCAAAAGAGAGTTCTCTGTATTGACGACGACAGATCTTGGTGCCTGTGATCTGCGAACAACCACCTCAAGGGTTTTGTTGTCTGGTATCCAAACTTTGTCGCCCATGTTCAAGTCAGGGAGGACTGACGCTCGATGACGTATGTTGTAGTTATCAGTTTGTTGAAGCCTTTTCTTGCGTTCTGTCTTCTGCAAACGTTTTAAGTTTGGCAGTTTGGGAATTAGCTTTTCTGGTGACATTGAAAGGGTAGAGCGTATTTTCCTTCCCATAAGTAGTAGTTCTGTAGGGGGTGTATCCATTCTCCGGTGGTGTCGATCTGTATGACAAGAATGCTAAATATGGATCTTCTGGTTTCTTAGCTATTTTTTTTGGCAGTCTGAACTGCTCTTTCCACCTCTGACAAGGTGATGACCTTTTGCCAGGGTCCTTCTGGCAATGCTGTAGCATTCATGGGCTCAGCATGGTTTTTCCGATGTTTGCAGCAGGTTGGGCAGATTTTTATTATGTCTTCGATCTGATTACCTAGGTCAGGCCACCAAACCGACTCGCGGCCTCTCTCACGATATCTACATATTCCTTGATGAACTGCGTGAATTTTATCCAGTATGTCCAGAAATGAAGGAATGATTCATCTTGTATCTTTCATTAGAATACCTCTTTGGGCGGTATTGCCGGTTCTTTCTGGCCAATAAGCTTTAAGAGCTCCATTAGCTTCTATCTGGCCAACCTTCGATACAGAATTCTTGACGTTCTCTGTATATTTCATCTTCTTGTTGGTGGAGTCGTATTTCTTCCAATCTCAGTTCTATCTGTAGGTGGTAGACTTTCCTAAACGGAAGCTACATGCAGAATCCGATCTTCTGTAAAACATTTATCTTGTGGGCGGCTTTCTTAGAGGTGTTCTAGATAGGGTATCTATTACGACTAACTCCTTTCCTGGGATGTGACATTTGGTGAAAGAATACTTCGTCAGTCTGATCCTAAATCTCTTTATTCTGGTGAGTAGTTCATCAAAACTCTTTGAGCCAAATAGTGGAACCAATGGCTTATGGTCTGTCTCAATGAGGATTTCTTTTCCAAGGGTGTAATCGTTGAACTTTTCACACGCCTAAATTGTCGCGAGTGCCTCTATTGCAATTTGTGCGTACGCTCCTCTGCACTGGTCATGGATCTTAATGCATAGGCTATTGGTTTCTTGATTCCATTCTCTTCTTGTAATAGGAATGCGTTGAGTCCGTGAGATGAAGCATCAACAGACAGTATTGTCTTCTTGGGAGGGTCGTAATGAGCGAGGACTGGGGTTGAGGTTAGTTCCTGTTTCATCTTGCCATAGGTACTCTGCTGTGTGGTTCCCCATAGAAATTCATTCTTCAAGCAGAGAAGATCTCTTACTTGTTTTGCCTTTTCTGTTAGATGAGGAAGAAATTCTCCTAGCTAGTTGACAATACCGAGGAGTCTGAGCACGTCACTCACATTTTAGGGTGGATCCATGTTGCGGATAGAATTTGTCTTCTCCGGATCGGACATAATTCCATCTTGGTTAAGAACGTATCATTCAAACTTGACTTCTCTTTTCGAAAATTCGCATTTTTCAGCATTAAGAGTTGCTCCTGCACCCTCAAGTTTCTTAAGTACCTCTTGGTGTTTTGCTTGCGTTTTACCACGTATAAGAATATCCTCAATGTTAGATATTTGACCTTCTATGCCTTCCAGTATTATCCCAAAGGGCATACGATTGAAGCAGAATCTTCCAAATGGTGTGATAAAGGTTTTCAACGAGCGGGAGGCTTTATCAAGCTTTTCTTGACAGAATCCAGAGTTGCAGTCTAATTTGGAAAAGACCTTAGGAAGAGGGTATGTCTCTCGTAGAACGTTCTAGTTAAGCCTAGCGAGATCCACCACTGATTCAGATGATTGCTGTCACCCTCACCTCCAAGGAGGAGGGGGATAGAAAAGGTGCCCTAAAAATAGCCTGATCCTAACGGTTGTCCAATACCACGGCTTGATACAAGTCGTCTAATGTATTCACAAGTCGTACGATTCGTACGAGTCTTTTTTAACAAATTTTCCTTTACTATAAAATTATTTATGAATACCGCCAATGAAAGTCAAAAAGAAAATAATTTCTTCCCCACTGACCCTCCAGCCCAAAGGGCTTCGAAAACACCATTCCTAATGGGGATTATTTGGTCCATTCAGTGCGCAGTGCTTTTTTTGCCAAGACGAGAAATGCAGTGGTTGTTTGTCTACTGCAAGCAAGGCTTTTTTTGGGAACAAGCGTTACTTTTAGAACGAGGAACACTTTCGTTGTTTGTGCACTTCGCACGTTGCTTTTCAGTAGAGCAAAGATTTCTCCTGTTATTTGTGCACTTCAAGCGGTGCTTTTAGAGCGAGGAATACTTTGTTTTTGGTGCACTTCACTTCGTGCTTTAAGAACGAGGAATACTTTGTTTTTTATATACTTTAGCGGTGCTTTTAGAACTACGAATACTCATTTTGTTTGTGCACTTCACGCAGTGCTTTTAGAACGAGGAATACTCTTGTTTTTTGTGCACTTCGCGCGTTGCTTTTCAGTGTAACAAAGATTACTGTTGTTGTTTGTGCACTTCTCGCAGCGCTTTTAGAACGAGGAATACTCTTGTTATTTATGCACTCTGCGTGGCACTTAAAGCAGTGCGAGGATCTTCTTGTTTGTGCTCTTCGCGCGGTGGTTTTATGGTGAATAAATTTTTCCTAGTGACATTCATGGATAGACAGCACAGCTTTACGACTCGTTTCCTTTCCATGGTTTCCGTAATGAATGTTCATTACGGGTGTCTCAACCAAGCAGTGATGTAATTATCGCAAGACAACAAAGGAGTCATTCCTGTTTCGTGCAGAGCTCATGACGCGGCACCTCACTAATCATTTACCCCCTCAAAGGAATTAAGCGCCATCATAAAATTGTCCTGAAACTTCTTATTGCTACACTTTTAATACTTGATAAGGACACAAACATTTACGCTTGAATAGGTGGAGGAATGGAAACTAAGTCCAGTCCTAATATTCTCACGTTTAAAATGGCGGGCCTAATTGGTATCATCTCATGTCTCGTGTGGAATATTTCATTTTAACAGCAACAATAATTTTTTGTCATCAAGCTCTTCCTGGATGGTTCCATTTATTCAGTTCTAAAGTACCTAAAGTACCTGATGGATCACAAGTCACCTGAACAGTGCTCACTGCGGCATGTAAGCTTACGTATGCATGGTCGTGCTCGCTTAGTGATCGGTATTTGCAAGAGCAATTCAGCCCATTCATAATTCGGACGTAGATCATCTCTTAGCGATCGTTTTATTGCGAGTTTCATGGTTAAGACCGGGTTAAGGTCACTTTATCTTCAATTGAAAAACGGCCTTACAAATTATAGAGACTTTGGATGCTTGGAGTATAATATGTATGGAAATATGGCCTAACAAACATAAATCAGAGAAAATTCAAGCATCTTTAAAAATATCATCGTATCTAGGTGAGAAAATCATCATTTGTGCTCTATGATAGTTACAAGGTTTTCATTGAAAAAAAAAAACCGTTATTTTGCTAAACCGCTGGGTGTCTGTAGTACTAATCAGAGGCCTTCTTAGAGCATTTGTAAGCTATGAGTCGAGGTATTTCTAAATAATGACACTTATTTGGCTTTAATGTTTCATTTTCACTCACTAAATACAAAATAGAGGCTATATGTCAACAATTTGGTCTGTTTAGCATGAATTATGCTCAAAATTCCATTTTGCTCGGCCCAAGAGGGGGATGGAGAGTTTGTGCCGAAAACCTAACAAACCTCAATAAGCCAAATTTTTCTCACTTGATTTTGATAAATGGAACGCTAAAGTACATACTGGATTTGGTATGAAAGTTATGAAAGAAGGCACGTGAATGTTTTGGTTTTTTGAAAAATTGGCGATTTTGGGTAGTGATTTTGACCTCAAATTTGACCTAACTTTAGCCCCAGGCCCGTCTCTGTTTAATCGCTTGAGAACTAAGTGCGACAGATTGTCTAGAGCACAATATTTGAAAAAAAAAATCTTAGGGGTCAGCGTTCTTGCAATTGAGTGTAAACATTGAAAGAAATAGTGAGACTCACAATAGGCTTTTTGCAATAGTCCAATGTATATCCTACCTTTTCTAATAAGCATTGAGGTAATAAGGCATCAAGGTAATAGGCATTAGACATGCTGCTAGCATTACAAATACATGAAAGAAAGAAAAAAACCACGATTTTAAAGTGTGATGTAAAACTACTTCTTGGAGTCTCAACCTCTTGGAGTCTGAACCTTACTTTTCAAAAGCTTCAAATCGCTGACTTTTGATACCGTGCTCACGACCGCTGGACTCAAATTTCGAGATTAAGACCGCGATGTGCACCGTTTCGATAGGACGGGTATCGGCGGGATCTTAATTTAGCTTAAGTTACGATTCACTCGACTTCAAAGACATTAAAATGTATTTTATAGCCAGGCGGTAAAGGGTAAAATATGGACTGGACTATTTTATGGACCTTTTTTTGGACCATTTTATCGAAATGGGAAGCACATCATAAACACCCAGGGAGGGGTGGGATGCAGTCTATTAGTACTGAGGAAGGGTGGGAGGCTGAGTGTTATCACTCAGGGAGGGGTGAGAGACTGATTATTATTACGCAGGGAGGGGTGGGAGGTGGTTGTTATAATAGTAAACGCTTCTGGTTAATGAAGCTTTTAGTCGATTATATAAATTATTTTAATCGATTTTTCGGCTGACTTTTTGTATGAAAATTTTTGCGCTGGGCCGCGGCGTTTCTTCCTTTTTTTGTCGTGCGCTTGCGAAACTGCCATCTTAACGCTGGAATTAAATTGTTGTTGAAAATATCGCTTTTACGATCCTTCACTGTTGAGTTATGCGTGTGGCTTTTGAGTCGACTTGTGCACCATCAGTTGCTTTACGTTTTCTTTTATTTATTCAGTGTATAATTACTAAATTTATCTATCTCCCTTTTGCCATTGACCTTATCAGACAATCACTCACTCACTCATGCCCATTATGCCGTGTGGCACGTAGAGCGGCCTTATCAGACAAGATCATGGAATATCCGGTCCTTAGCCCTCAACTGAGCACCAGAGAATTCAACAGCGCTATTGCAATTCTAACGCTTTTACCTTTACTATATAAAATCATTGTTGGCACAATCCTACAAAGCAATCTTCTCTCTTTTCAGATACACAATTTCCCCCTATTTGATACAATAAACACACGCTGGAGTGTCATATCACGCATTTTTCCACTTCGTACCTTGATGATTAATATATCAGTACAGCTTTAGCGCTGTTTGATTTATCAAATAACAGGTTTGGCTTTTATGGGTTAAGGGTGCAATTTTTCTTTCACATAGCCACTGCATTGATTCATTAAATCCACACAAGTGCAAATTACAGAATTACCTTTTTCGAAAATTACAGATTTCTAAATCACAAATGGGGCATTTCCCTTTTGCAAATTACCGATTTGAGTTAATCTCACAAAAATATATTTATTTCATGTAGTGTCGCTTCGCAAATCAGGGTTATCATGGTTAACAGGTCGAGCCTTTTTGTAAGCAGAGGCGATAGCGGCTTTTTCAATGATTGGTGAGTAAGCTTGCATTCATCGGAGAAATTAGCTAGACTAAAATTTCGGTATCTTGGGGGTATAACTTTGTTATCACAAGATCAATATTCGCATAGGTATTCACTTCAAGAGGAATTTGGAATAAATAAGCACGAGTAAATTTTTTTAAAGACTAAAAAAATTGTACTCGCCCTACGGGCTCGTGCAATTTGTGGTCTTTGAAAAAATTAACAAGTGCTTGTTTATTCCAAATTGCACGAGAAAAATCATGTGATTACGTGTTAATAATATACATGAAAAAATACGAGATGGCCCATCACAATTAATAAGCATAAGCAAAGCGCGCGCATCAAGTGCAAAAATAATTTATTCAAACCGTGCGCTCGGTCAAAACAACTGCGTACGATCAAAACAATAATATACATGATATCTTCACATCTGTAAGGCGCAAAAATATTCGAAGTCCGGCTAAACAGTTCAAGGAATTGTTTAGTCTGTGTCCGAATCACTTTCGATGAAATGGAATCGTCGTTTCCGAGGTTTAACCATGTTTGTTTTTAATTTCGGCGTTTGATCGAGTTTCTTTGATTATTGACCTATCAGAATGTCTGATTTGTTACTTTATTTGCACTGAATTAACCCTCTTCTGCACTTAATTAACTCTCTTCGGCACTGAATTACCTGAAAACTTCATTTATCTTAACCAATCAGAACTGAGTAATTTTTCCATGTATATTATTAACCGGGGAAGCCCAATGATACAATTGACCGGTTATATGATTCTTGGCCGGACAGATCGAATGGTCTGCAATTCAATTAATTTCAATGTGGTATTGACTTTAAGTTCGATGATTTTCGATCACTGCTCGTTCCATGAAGATAACTCATTTTGCATTTATTGTTTGACGAAAATGACTATACCCAAAGTTACGAACAGAGTGCATGAATTAAAAGTTTTGTCATCGCGCGGGAGTTTTCGTGGAACACGCTCACTCTTCAGCTTTGTGTCATTTTTCTCTTAAACGAACGTTCAGTAGTATGCATTAATTAGCGGCTAAAGTAATACAAATTGTAAGAGGAGATTATTTATCACGTTTTGCTATTAGAAGGTCAATTGCTGCCGACTCTGATACTTGTAGCGCTACTTTTGAATGGTAGTTTCTCGCGAAACTGTCGGCTTGTCGAACATTGTTAGGAAATTTCTTCCTCCATTTGTGCATACAGTATGGGAAACACTGAAATATAGAAATGTATGGCACCTCCGCTCTCTTGCAAGGTGCAATTTTCAAGAAACGAAGACTCCCTTTATTAAGCCCATCGAAATCAAATACATAAAGAGCTGGGTCTTTAAAGTACCTAGGGGAAATGACAATTCTTACCGTTTATTAATCACGAGACAATTATTGTTTATCGATAACAACAAATACAACAAAAGGTGATATAACGGGTGCAGACAGGAAAGCTATCGTTGCCCATTTCCTCACAGCCCACACACTTTAACTTTAATTGTACAATTCGGTATTTTCCTAATTTTTGCATAATATTTTGATTTGGCCTGCAGTTAGAACACACTTATCACTCTGACTGTTTAGAAATTGGAAAGAGATTGCGTTTTCTCTCGAGTCAAAGCATCGAAGTGGTTTTGTCATTGTTTCTGAGAGGGCTTACAGTGATTTGCCGTTTGAAATGAAACAAAATGAAAAAATGTTATTTGTGAGATTAACTCAAATCGTTAATTTGCGGAAGGGAAATACTTTATTTGTGCATAAGAAATCTGTAATTTTCGAAAAGAGGTAATTCTGTAATTTTCACTTGTGTGAATTTAATGAATAAATGCATCGGCTCTGTGAAAGAAAAAATTGCGCGATTAAGCCATAAAAGGCAAACCAATCATTTAACCCTTTAGCTCCCAAATCAAATTTGTAATTCTCCTTATTGTCAACCATACAATTCTTACAATGTTAGTTCAGAGAATTTAGTATTGGATCCGCCAATCACTCCCAAATTGATATTTTATTTTATTCTCATCCCTTATCTGGTTATAATAATAAAGTTCGGATATAACGCGTGCTGTCATTGGTTGAAAGAGCATGCTCCATGAGAGTATAGAGCATAGAGCTGAGCTAAAGCTGTCACGCCATCTGCCAAATTGTACTATGTTCGACCTTTTCCGGGACTTCTCTCTGGCTTTTTTGCATTAATTGAAAGTGAAATTTCGGAACAAGCGAGCCGGCAAGTAGCAACAGAAGAAACAAACAAAAGTTTTTAAAAAGGCCAGGCGCCGTAATTTACTTTATTATAACGTGAGCAGAGACGAAAATCCTCAAGGAGAAAACGAAATGGACAGTCCGAGTTTTAGAGGTTTTCACGCTTAGTTAGATGGCAAGCTTATGTACGGTAGTAAGAACAAGAACAAAACAGAACAAAACAGAACAAAACAGGAATGATGAAAAATATAACCAAACTGGCATAACTGTTAAAATTCATACTAATCATGCCGGTGTCAGAGCGACTGCGATCACGCTGAGGTCCATCTCGGCTAGCTCATTATGGCGATCTTCGGTCATCGCAGTGAGGCAAGCCTCAGGAACTAAATCGGCCGCCCTTCGAGTGAAAAAATAAGAGCTTGCTCGGATATCCTTTCCGATGCGTTGAGTGGAAGGCCACATCAGTCACTGCGCTGTCATCCCGAGCAATCTTTATGTTCCGGTGAATTCGGCTGTCGTTCATTCATAAAACACTCGCCTTGAACTGTTTGTTTTCTACTTGTCGTGTGAAAAAAACTTGCGTGTTTTTATGAGCCACAATTCTGCCGAGTTTCACCGAGCATTTCACTTTCAGATTCTGCATTAGAGACTAAAAAACTTCAGGCAGAAGTGTTAAAATCGACCTGCCGAACTATTCAAGTTTTAAAACTATTGCAGAAAGCGGACTTTGATAGTTTGACACTTTTGACAGCTTTACTCTTGTACAGCCAATCAGATTACTAAAGGGATTCTGATTGGCTTACTTTAGCGTGCTTTATGAGAGTATAGAGCATGCTGACGACACTGTTGTTCGCTTTGGAAATAAAGTTTGTTTTGAAAATTGAAATTAATGCTTGTGATTTGCTTGGGGAATTTAACGGATTCTTTATTATAAAACAAATATAGAAGCCTTGACTGTGCTCTGTTCTGTTGTAAAGCACTTAGGAAGCGGCTAGAGCACCCAAGAAGTAGCACTTCTTTCGTGCTCTAGGAGAAGGAGAAGGTATGTCTCGGCAGGAGCCCATTACATAATGGATTCTTGGTCTTGGTTACTTATGGGAGTTAAAGGGTTAAAAAAATTATCCAGCGTTGAAGTTGTGCTGTTTTAAACATCAATATACGAAGTGGAATGCGTGACATGACAGTTAACTTTAAGCCGGAAAACTGAGTAACTGAAAATAGAGAGGATTGCGCTGTACGATTGTACCAACAATGTTTTTATAGTGAAGGTGCAAACATTAAAATTGATAGCGCATATGAATTCTATGCTGCTAAGTTAAGGGCTAAGGACCGCAAATTCCGTGATCTCTGTCGTCTGATAAAATCAATGACAAGGGGAAGATAGATAAATTTAGTACTGATATACTGTCCACACAAAGGGAAACGTGAAGCAACTGAAAGATGATTCGTGATAAGCGGTGAATGTCATTTGGCACTGGAACAAGTCGACTTGGACCATTTTTTGGACCATTTGTTTTGGACCTTTTTTTTAACCATTTTTTTTGGACCTTTTTTTTGAACCATTTTTTTTGGAATTTTTTTTGGAGCATTTTATCGGGGAGGGGGGCACACCATTAGTACTCAGGAAGTGGTGAGATGTAGTCAAATTCATAAGACAAAGTTGTCTCGATCTCAGGCTGATATCTTTCATCATCCATAGGAAAAAACTGTATCAAATATATTATTCACATCTTAAAACTTTCACAAACTTGTTTTACGAAATACTGATAGCATGATGACAAGTCGTTTCAACGTTTCATTGAAACGGCAGCCATTGCGTCCATGCAAATGTTGATTTGATGCTTCGGGCGGCGGCATTTGAAACATTCTGAAACAATATGGAACAAGGCATTATAGAGGGTAAGTGGCTAAAAAAACTGTGGTGCTGCGTCGGTGGAATAATATAACGAGGTAGTTTAATATTTTCAACTGAATTGATAACCCAAATTGGCCACTCGCTGACGTTTCAAGCGTTAGCCCTTCTCAGAACGATTGACGAAGGGCTAACGTTCAAAACGTCAGCTTTTAAACTCTTTACGGTGACAAATCTACGTTATCAATTCAGTTGATAAAACCAAATTACCCCGGAACAAAACAAGCTGACTGCGTTCAATAACAAAAGCAAAAACGTGCTTAAGACACGCGCCTTGACGCGCGCTTTTTTTTTTTTTTAGCCATGTACAGTCTCTTTAGTTACATTTCCGACATAGAATTTCAGGAAAAAAAAAAAAAAAGACAACGCGCGTTGTACAATATTGAATAGGATCACGCAACGCCTGCATTATCACCTTGGCAACTTCCTGGAAAGTGACTTAGCCATCGGATAGTCATACGCCTCACTATCCGTGCTTTCTGCAACAACTTTTTATCCGCTGGATAGCCATCCTATACACCAAAAAGGCTCATCCAGTAGATAAATTTATCCATCCTCTGAACAACCGGATGTTTGATGTTTGCTCTGATGTTATTCTATAGAGGTAGAACGGTTACATTAAGATCGGCACACATGAAAGGACTAGTGCCCGCGACTCGTAGCGAGGACTAAGTCCCTTCAAATGAACTACCATTTTAATTTTTTATCAGATGGTCTCTCACTAATTCAAACTGGTTTGATGTCGCGATACACATCAGAAGTGACCACCTCGTGAGAGAAACGATTTTATCATGTAAACTACGGTGTTATACAAGGATTTCTAACCCTGAGAAAAGCCGTTACAACACACGTGAAAAAATACGATAATTTTTTCACGTGTTGACACGTCACTCGCCTTTCCCGCCACTCTGAAGAATAAATTTCCCATTTGTTTGAACTAGAGACCTTCAGTTTAAATTGCTGCTTTTTTTTTTAGCTCTGGATCAGTAGTTTAACGAACCCTAGGGAAAGACAACGCTTTCGAAATTTTAAATGAGTGACCTATTTTATAGACTGACGATATCCTGTTTTATTGACGAGAACGTGAACTTCAATGTTTTGCGATTGATTTAGTAATTCCGCTTTCCGAGTTAGAAACGCTCCTTTTCCGCCTCAACGCTTCCGGAATTTCATTGAAAGCGTCGCATATCTGGTTATTTCGAGGAACTTGTTTCTGAAACACGTCCATGCAGTTGATCCCCTCGTGTATGCCGACCTTTGGTGAAAAAGCGCATGGCTTTGGAAGTAGGATTAGAAGAAAAACTTTGTTAATGAATTCAGTATTGAGACATTTTGTTAGACACTCGCGACTTACCTCGTCACAGAATGATGTGCACAACGTTAATTGTTTGTTACATTCATTCTCTGCTACGCTAATTATCCCAGATACAAATCCTGCTACTGTGACATCCTTGTGACTTCACATGATTATCACTCTGAGATGGAGTTGAAATATTGTATTTTGAAATTAAATCTTGCGTGAACTGAAACTTGTTTTAGCAGTGACTTCCATTCTCGGCCTTTTTTTCCTTCCCGTCTTTCTCCCTTCTTCATTTGAAAAGACGATCTGGATCGAACTTTCGATCAGGTAATTTTTTTATTATCAACTGAGTTGGTAACGTAAATTGGCCACCATTGAGAGTTTCAAAGATGGCTCGTAGTCCCAAACGTCCGTCTTGGAAAACTTCTCCAGCTTGAAATCAAGTTCCTTGGCCTCGTAGCCCGAAATATTCGGATTGAATCCTCTTTCATCAGCCTAAGTTGTCGAAACTTTAAGTCAGAGTTTCGTGCTTTTCTTAGTGTTTGCATTTACTGCGTTTTCCGTCAGTTGTCACACTTCTTTCACGTCCCAACCGCGAAATCTCTCCCTCATTGTTTGAATATAATTCGGTTACCATGGAAAAGTACGGTCGAGTCTGTATTTAGTGGTGCGCACGAGAAATCACGGGGTGTCCACTTGATATCGGTTGACCGCTAAATACAGGTTCCACACTTTAATGGTATTACAAAAAACGATGCAAAACGGCACTTAATGCCATTTATGACTACTTACTATACAGAATCTCGCTCAAAGAAACTACTTTGTTTTTGGAGGAGAAATATGAATTGAAAATCACTTGAAAGATTATTCTTACTTCTGTTTGAGTGGTTCGGCTTTCAGTGACCGGTAAACACAGGTTAAGGCAATACAAACAGGCCCTTGGAATTAACTTAGAGGGTGACTGCGACTCTTTAATGGAGATCTCAAAATCGCGATTTACTTATATGAATTAATATTTTATACCATAGGAGTAAATATTTTTTATTATCCCCAGGTTTAAACGTTCATAACGGGGTGACCTTAAACAGAACCAAAATGATTTTTACAACGAGAGGCAAAGTTACTACTTTTTCGATTTTTATCCTTGGTTGGACCACCTTTCTCATGTACGCCACATACCAAGTGGAGTTCGGACAAGATATTAGCCAACCCACTCACAGCAACAGCACAATGGGTAAGTCAACGAGTTGTAAAAAATGACTTACAGCATTAAATGCTCATTAGATGAATTATGCCGTCAAAGTCTAAATTAAAACGCAGGCAAATATTAAGGAAAATAAAAGTAATATTACTTAGTTCGAACTAGGGAAATAAAAACGCTTCCGAAAACTTAAGAGGCTTATTTACTTTCTGTTGTCCTGTTCACTAGAAATTAGCCTTTCGCATTGTAATGTTATCGCAGATTCATGATAACAAACTGAAGATCGTTTTAAATTGGTTTTCAAAATTAACTTAAGTTCAATGATCACCCAGGGTGATGATGGGTAATTACCGAAGAGAAAATGCCTGTTAGTCTTGGCTGTTCCGGTCTATCGGGTTTCAGATCGCTCTAACGCACTGTTAGTTTCGAGCTAGTCACTACTCACACTACCCTTACTGGTTTAGTTTATCGATCTCTAGCGGCGTTCACGAGGGGTCAGTGCCTCCTTTCAGTTGGAGAAGCATAACCAATTCAACAGCATAAGCAAATTAAAGCGCAACTACCAGCATTATGAGTCTCCAACATATGCATGACAACAAGATGAAATTGAATACCAAATGTTTCCAGCTCATGTTCAGCTGACCACCTGTGAAAACCTAAGAGTTTGCTGGTAATAGAAGGCCCTATTGGTGTCCTATCGATTAAGGAAGCTGAAATCGTCTTCCTCCGTTTGTTTTTGTTGGGAATTGGATCTTCTGAATATTTAGGATTCCTTTTTCTTGGCGTTTAGGAAAAGGCCCTATTGATCCAACTTGAAACTACAGCTATGGAGCAAAATTTAGTTTCTTTGTACAGTTCGCGTATTTCATGACTGGCTGAGACTGGAATATGCTTTTAATACCCTCGGAGGGATAAGATCGCATCCTGTTGCTTTCCTGATGTTGAGTGACTTTAGTGATTCCGGCTTAAACTTAAGTTTCACTGGCTAAGCTGAAGTTGAAAAATTCATTAGGAGAGATATTCTTTTTGATGAAAAGAATACTAGCGAGATCATTCAGGTCGTTCACAGCCGGTGCAATTATGCTAAGAGAATGTTTAGTTAGGATATCTGCAATCTTATTTGATTTTTAATGATGGTTTCGCCCTCAGTTAGTTCTCCCTCAATCTCCTGAGGCCAACAACGTGATCTCTCTGTTGTCGATACTTTTCCCTTCCGCTTCGATCTTTCGTGACATAATATTTACACTTGAATTGATTTCAAAAGTGAATAGCGGCTATCACTCCAGAGTTGAAGTAGGGCAGCTAACGTTTCGTAGTTTTCCTCTTTACCGAGGAAGCATGATCATCTATTACGTGTCTTCAGCAGTTTTTGCCCAGCACACATCATTGATATCTTTAAAGGTGCTTACAACAGGGAAAGGAATAAAAAGAGCATCTTCGTTGTATCATACAGAATCAAATTTCTTAAAGTTTCTTCTCATAGAAGTCTTGGAACCCCTTTTGGGGCGCGCAGCTCTCGTAATTGCACGCACCAGATGATCATCACTTACACCTGGGTTGAAAACAACTGCGTGCAAGAATTTAATTATTTTGGATGTTAGAATTACGTCAATTAGTGTCGCTATTTGCCATAGCTCTAGTTAGCGTACTTACAAGCCTTTTTAGATTGTAATCGTCGCATAGGTTTAGGGTTGACTATTTCCAAAGTTCTACACTCAACCAATTTCCCTCTCTAGTATCGAATTAAATAATTCTGGATAGTTCAGGCTTGATTGCGACTACTTCAAAATAAACTTTAACATTTTGTTCATGGCAGATGAGAACGTCTGTCGAAAGGTTTCTCCAACTCAAGCTACAGCCACAGAAAAACCTACAAATAATTCATCGCCAAAGCCTTTCGTTTATCTCACTCAAACAGAACAATGCCTTCCTTCAAACTTTGCCTCTTCTTCCGAGATCGGCGACCCCGAGACATGTAACTGTGATGTCATAGTGCTAAGCTTTCGTACCAAGTGTCAAATGCAAAAGTCGACTCACATCACTTATCTGTTCTATCCCAATACTGGATGGGGAACGGGACGAAATGTACTGTATTTTGCTGCATTAATGAGATCTCCAAAATACCGATATTACATTTTTATGGATGATGATGTGGTGCTGCATTTCCATTTATTTGCTCCTCTACAAATGAAAAGCCTTCCGCCATTTAGAGTCTTCGAAAACTGGCTCCTAGATTACGAGCCTGCAGTTGGCGTTGTGAATTACAAATGGCATCATCTGGGCATCTGGACCAATGACTTACGAAAGAAAATATGTGACAAAACGGACAGTCCCCTTGTGATACCTATAATATGGTTTGATGCTCTTTTCAATGCATTTCATCACAAATCTATCGAGCATCTCTTCCCTTACCGTACGCAGTATGAAAGCACAAGCTGGTGGTCATCGCAAAGCTACATGTTTTCCGCTGTGGAACTGATATTTCGAGGTCAGGCATTGATGTTTGTGCCTGTTACTGCGGGAAATCCAAAATATCGCCCATACCCAAGGTCTTTAAAGAACGAAAACACAAGGTGGAGAGATTATATCGATACCATTCGACAGGAAGCTCCTTTAATTTATAGAAATCGAACTTTATTCGAAGACTTTAGGCAGAATGTTGAGGGTTACGTCAACAACTCGACAACATATTGCATGAATGTAACACGGCATCAAAACATTAAACCATACGCTCATTTTGATTTTCAGTCAGAGATGTAGTTGATGAGGTTAGTGAAGAGATAAACTATAGTTTAGCGATTTTTTCTATTCTTTCTTATTCTAGGCCCAATCCGTAGATAAAATGCTAAGCCCCTTCAAATTATAAGCTGCTTTGTTTGTTTATAAACTTGTTGAACTGTAAGAAAGTCTCAACAAAGTGATGTCCGTAAGGAGAAGTTCTACTGAACTGCTATCACATTGGAAATCAAACCATTTTTCACTTGTTGGTCGCACACAGTTTATTTACTGTGGAGGTATTTCCTGATTCATATTTTTATTCATTACATCTGTGAATTAGTACTTTCTCACTACGATTGGGGAGTGTAACAGGCCTTATTAAACTGTTCAGACCTCCAAATTGAAGTTTTCATCCTGACTGAAATCATCGCTTTCTGTTAGAGATCTAGTAACCTCGCTTTCTCGATCCGTATTCTGAATAAGTTAGAGAACGTCGTTGAGGGCCATCCCAGTGGAAAAACTCGGTCTTTAACGAACAGAAGTAGAGGTCAGTTAGAGGTCTATATCTTCACCAATAAAAATTGTGCATTAAATCATCGCAACCAACCGCGTTTTAAGATGCCAAAGGGTGTACAAACCTTTCAGAAATTAGACTTTGAACGGCACCATTGTAAAAACATCGTTGTAACCTGGCTTAAATTCATAACCATTATGCGAGCTTCACAAAAGGCTGCTGCTTTGTTGTTTCACAAAAAAAGATTTTATGAGTCAAGAATGTCTTTTTGTGGTGCCACCAACTGTGTAAGCAGACCGCCGAGCACTGAAAAAAACAGAAGTGGGACTTTTCATGAGTCACAGTTAGGCAGCCAGGCTGTTAAGCATAATTCAAAATGGTGTCGGTCGTTGTCCATTTTTAGCAAATATGACAATAAATTCCAAAAGTCAGTTTGTCCTAGGAGGGAGGGGGTGACTTGATTATTTTCCGGTATAAGCGGGAGTTAGAAATTACTGCTAATGTGACGTCACGTAACAACAAAACAAGCGCTTCGCAGAGCTTGCCTAGTTTAGCGAGGGAACGCTATCAGTAAGAAACAAAGAGAAGGCCAATAGGGGCTATTATTAAGTTACTTCTAACTAGTTTACCAAGTGTGTGCGAGGTTTGTTGTATATATTGACTTTGAGTTCAATTGTTTATCGTTTTGTGAAAGTGATTTTCTATAATTTCACTGATTACAGTTCTGGGCAAGAGAGCTGTCCGCCATATTGACTTCGGAACGCGTCAAGACAAACCGAAACTAACGCTTTTTTCTCTGTAAGCCTCATAAAAAGGTTTTTCCATTTTAATAAAATAGCTATACCCGATGTTATCTGAGGTCAATCTAACCAGTCATTTTGCTCACCAATCCTTTTAACTTTTTGGTAGTTATTTCATCGAATTGTACTGAACAGTGGTGAAGCAAGGGTGTGTATTTATTTTTTCAGCTTTTGTTGTAAAGCACTTAGTGAGAGCCAAAGACTCTTGAGAGTTTAGCTTGCTGTCTTGTGTTTTGAACTTGTGATCACCAAAAACTCTATGTAGTTTAGCTTGCTGTCTTGTGTTTTGAACTTGTGATCACCAAAAACTCTATGTAGTTTTCTGCTCGTGGACTTGATATGCTATATATACCACTGGTATATTATTATACATTATTATATCTTATTAGTCTAACTAATTATTATACATTATTATATCTTATTACTCTAACTAATTTCGTAAGTCAGCCCACGGGCTGGGGTGCAATTTTTAAAAACTTCATATGCATGTATCTATCTTTATTTGTAATAAAGTTCGAATGTAAAACGCGCGCTGTATTTGGTTAAAAGGGCTTGCTGTGTCAGAGTACAAAGCTTTATCGCTTGTTAGTCCACTAGGGTACTCTACATACCATTGGTATATTTTTTGACATACTTGTGTTTTTTATCGGTCTTAATAACTACGTTATTCAGCCAAAGGGTTGGGATGTAATTTTTAAGGTTTACGGTCATTTCACCCCATGGTCATTTCGCCCCCAGTCACTTCGCTTCAACCAAAAGTCACTTTGCTCCATACAAAAGTTACTTCACTCCTTCCAAAGTTACTTCGCTCCATATAAACAATACTTCGCTCCATGCTACAAGTCAAGTGTATATGTGCTTAGAAGATTGTATTTGCCCAACTGATGTTATGGGATCTTGACGACATGTTTGTAATTTCGTAAAAAAGACATAGTTTAATGCTACTCTGATTTGCAGATTTAATGAATGTAACCGAAGAAATTACAATTCATAGACCCAACGTTTCGACACTCCTGTCTAGTGCCTTCATCAGGGGTGATCTAAACGCTGCAACAAGAGGTCCTTTTATATGATCACTAATTAGCGGCCTTTTTTTTCTGACGAGGTGTAAATAGGCGTCAGGAAGCAAACCGTTATTGTCACGATTTAAAGAAGCGTGGGCGAAGTTAATATGCCAAGCCTCCAAACAAAGGCGCTGGTGGTAACGCCGATTAGTGGTGATAATTTTAGAATTCAAGCCTATTTACACCTCGTCAGGAAAAAAAAGGCCGCTAATTAGTGATCATATAAAAGGACCTCTTGTTGCAGCGTTTAGATCACCCCTGATGAAGGCACAAGACAGGAGTGTCGAAACGTTGGGTCTATGAATTGTAACTTCTTCGGTTACATTCATTAAATCTAATTCATTATGTTGTAGTCGTCTGATTTATAAACACGATCTTGACGCCATGCCGATGTTGCTGATGCACTCGTTGATCGATGGTCGATTGAATTTCAAAAACTGTAACCCTGTAGAGTATGAACTGCATGTAAAAAACTTTTTGTTAAACATTTTCGTATTTCAAGGGGTAATTCGTTCAAGGACTTAAAAATGGACCCAGATCTGGGCGTAGTTAAAGAGCGATTGAGTCTAAATATCTTTGTTTGATTAGGCGCGTTGTGTAGCATTCACTTGTAGCACTTACATAGAGACAAAGCCAAACAGAGTCCGTTGATCGATTGATGGCCGATTGTATTTGAAAAACTTTGTAAACCATTTACGGCTTTTACCCTGTAAAGTTTAAAAACAAGTCTCTGTAAGAATCAAACATCTTGGGAAATGAAAATTTTCAACCCTCCTTAAAATTTTGCATGCAGTTAGGCACTCAGGGGGGATGCATAAAAATGCCCTTTTTAAAGGTCGCAGCACTTTTGTTGCTATGGTATCAACGGCTGCTTGTTCGAGGCCTGGGGCCTCATTTTCATACAAAAACGTCGCAAAAAAAGAGTGAAATGTTTATTTCTCTATCTCAAGCTTTATACTACATTACAAATTGGCACTTCTACCATACATAGTAACATCATTCGTCTTCACATTGATTCATTCAATTTTCCCTGGGAGAGAATGTGAACACACCAATAGATTATTTATCTCGGTACAGTTTCGGTCATTTTTGTTGTCGGGTAAAACAGGAAAAACGTTTATCTGAATTTCTCCAAAAGTACACCGATTCTGGAACTGAAAATACCCACCTGGCTGCTTATAATATTCTAGTTGTTAAATATGTAAAAATCTCTGCGGGCCTGCCTCTACTTTTTGTAGGAGCAATTCGCGAACGAAGCTCAAAAATCAGATATTGCATAATTTGGCGATGTTTACATCCAATGTTCTCAACAACAAACGTTTCAGACAAATGAAACGTGCAAGACTTTGAAAGAATGTTATCTTATGAGCAATATCCCGAAGAGAAATCTCGCCTCTGGTTGTCATCTTTTAAAAAAAAATTGATCAACCTTCATGCCGGAGGACTACTCGACGTAACTACAAACATATACCTCAAATCCTGTTTTAAATTATATACGAGTATAACAGTGAATCTTCAGAGGACTTCGGATCGCTCAAGTTCCCATGAAAGAAAGTGCAGCACTCAGAATCTGGATGATATGCACACGGTGTGTGCATATCATCCAGATTCTAAGTGCTGCACTTTCTTTCATGGGAACTTGAGCGATCCGAAGTCCTCTGAAGATTCACTGTTATACTCGTATATAATTTAAAACATGTTAAAGTCGGCTGAGCTACACGAAACTATCCACACCGGTCATTTGTCATAAACATGTACGTTGTCACGATGGTGTGACGCTGTATTTCTCCTTGAAGTTTCCATCGGTCGCTCCAATTGCGTATATTCATCTTTCTTTAAGCTTGTAAAAGATATCCCGGAGAATTATATTTGATCTTGGCGTAGTTAAAGAGCTATTGAGTCTTAATATCTTTGTTTGATTCATTACGCGTGTAGTTGCACAAATCTTTTGTCAATGAAGACTGTGATATTGTCAGGACCTGGCCCCGGAGAAGAAGACAATGGAGATTTTGCAACACCAGGTCATCAGCTAAGACCCGATTATGCCTTTTCAGTGGAACAGTTGGATGATTGCAAAGAACAAAGAAGTGCGTTGGCAACGCTGGTAATCGGTGGTGTGGACGTACCTGATGTTCTAATGGATTCAGGAGCTTCATGTAATGTTATGGGACAGCGGACTTGGGAATTACTAAAGCAGAAGGGGATCAAGTGTGAATCTCGCAAGTCTGCAAGAGAACTTTTTGTTTTTGGTGGTGTAGAACCTTTACCGACCCTAGGAACCTTTACGGTAGATGTCGCGCAGGTGGGTTAAAAGATGGAAACAAAGCTGACTTCGTAGTGGTTGAAAGCGATGGTCGTACGCTGTTGGGTCGCGAAACTGCCGAGGCGCTAAACCTGCTGCGTGTTGGTCCTTTTCAGGCAAACAGTGTTGACAGTGGGCGACCGGACAGTGTTGTTAGAGAGAAATACAAGCACTTGTTCAGTGGTGTTGGTCTTTTGAAGGGTTACGAATAAAAACTGCATGTTGATGAGTCGGTGAAGCCTGTGGCGCAACAAGAACGCAGGATTCCTTTCGGGGTTGCAAGAGAAGGTGGATGCAAAGCTTGATGAACTTTTGAAAATCGACATTATAGAGGAAGTGTCGGGAGGGCCGTCGGGACGGACTTCGCCGTTGGTGGTTGTTTCCAAAGGTGACAGTGACGTAAGGGTCTGTGTTGAATGAGCACTGGAAATCGACACCGTTGTGGCCTCAGGCCAAAGGAGAAGTGGAGCGACAAAATCGCTCATTGCTAAAGTTTCTACAGATAACACATTTGGAGGAAAAGAACTGGAGAACTGAGTTGCATGTATGGTTGATGGCGCACAGATCAACTCCGCAAACGACGACAGGGACTACACCCTGTTATATGATGTTTGGCCGCGAAGTGAGATCCAAACTACCAGAGCTAAAAAGAGAAACAGTAGGTGTGCCAAGCGAAGAAGTGCGACAGCGTTATTGGACAGGTAAACGTAACGCTTAGGAACGGGGCTGGTGTTGAACTGAAAAGGAACACTGTGTTTATAAAGAGGTACAATGTGCGCAAAGATGTAACTAATGGCGACGAAGACCAAGTGGTACAGGCAGGTTCTGCGGTACTGGTGGATTAGCCAGGTGCAAGCAAAATTCCAGAGACGATGCCAAAAGAAGTTCCAGGAACGTCGATCTGAAAATTCTCAAGCACAATCTAGGCATATGGAAAATACTGCAGCGGGAAGGCCTGTTCGGAAGTCGACCCGGACTGTATGACCGCCTGATCGTTATAGAGCCATATAAGGACTTTGAACTGGATGTCTCGAACTTCTTTTCCTTTTACCGAGTGACTAGCTTAATTCAAAGATTTTGATTTGTATGTTAAACAATTTAGGAAAGGAGGGAATGTAGTGTGTAGTAATGCCCACGTGTGGAAATGAATGTAAGTGATGTAATACACTCGGGACCTACGGATTTGCATGTATATATAAAGCATGTATTTAATTTATTCTGAGAGTTCTTTTCGGTTAAGAGTAAGTGTGTAACGGAAGTGAATAAACTGTTTTAACTTAACCGCAGTGCACTAAAATGGTGATGGGACAAAGCTTTGATGCAGGCTCAAAATACTCATAGAAATACCTCAATTGTAGTTTTAGTTTAGATCGTTGCTATGTATGTTACCGTTCAACCTTTTCACCCCTTCTCAAGCACCGACCTGTACCTTCAGAAAACTCTGGGTATCTAATCATAAGCATGCAAGGGATGTCAAAAAAAAAAAAACCTACATCGGAAGCATTGAATGTGATCTTTCAAGAAAAAGACCCTTTTAACTTACGATTATTGGAAGCGCTTTATATCCGAAGGTGAAAGCCAGAACTTTTAAGACTGTAAAGGGAAGAATGTATTGGACTATGAGACCTTTTATCCTTAACTAGACTACTTATATCTTTAGTTCTTGCTAAAACTCATCCACATTTTTCTATGTTATAGTATGCTACCATCGCTGTTAAGACATTTATGTGACTCTTAAACTCAGTGATCAGTAGCAACTGTCTTCAATGACCAGAGAAGGGAACAAGTAACGTGACAAGTAACGCAAGAATCATATATCCTAACATTTGCCTTCTTTTGGAGTGAGCTTACTTCGAAAACAAAATATATAAACATAACCAGTAGTCAGAGTCTCTAAAATTAATGCTTAGAGTTCTTTTGATGTCCGAGATGTCCCATGTAGTAAAATCCAGTTCGACAATAAAATGCCCCATAGAAATCGAGAATTTCAGAAGCAGGCTGAACAACCCAAGCCAGTTGAAGGCAGTGACGGCCAGTCTTTAAAAGAATGAAAGCTAGGGTTCAAAGCAGGATTTTAAGTCAGCTAATCCTGAACCGAAGCAAATATCGATACCACAGTCTGTTCCAGTAAAGAAAACTCGAACAAGAGTTGTAAAGCCACCCTCGAGGTTCAATGACTCTGTTGTGTTGTTGGCCGTGTCAAAATTGACTTCCGCTCAATAGAACTCTGGGCATTCAATATGGCAGACAGCTCACTTGACCAAAATTGTAATCAGTGAAATTACAGACAATCACTTTCACAAAACAATAAACAATTAAACTCAAAGGCAATGTAAATTATACCACAAACCTCGCACACACATGGTAAATTTTTACTGGTAGCGTTCCTCACTGAACCGAGCAAGCTATGCGAAGCGCTTGTTTTGTTGCTACAAAGCAGCAGCCTTTTGTGAAGCTCGCATAATGGTTATGAATTTAAGGCCAGGTTATTTCGATGTTTTCACCATGGTGTTGTTCAAAGTCTGATTTCCGAAAAGTTTGTTCACCCATAGGCATCTCAAAACAGGGGTGGTTACGATAGTCTAATGCACAATTGTTATTGATCAAGACATAGACCTCTTACTGACCTCTTCTTCTGTGCGTTGAGGACCGAGCTTTTTCCTCTTGGATGGCCCACAACGAGGTTCCATAACTTATTAAAAATACAGATCGAGAAAACAAGGTTACTGAATCTCTAGGTTCAAACAGAGGCGATGATTTCGGTTAGAATAAAAATTTTAATTTAGAGGTCTGAACAGTTTAATAAGGTCCGTTAAACTCCTCAATCACAGCGAAAGTACTAGCACACAGATATCATAAATAAAACTAAGGATCAGGAAATACTTCCCGGGTAAATAAACTGAGTGCGACCAACAAGTAAAAAATGGTTTGGTTCCCAATGTGATAACAGTTATGTCAAACTTCTCTTCACGGACATCACTTTGTTGAGACTTTTTTACAATTCGACAAGTTTATAGACAAACAAAGCAGCTTATAATTTGAATGGGTTTAGCATTTCATCCACGGATTGGGCCTAGAATAAGAAAGAATAGGAAAAATCGTTGAACTATAGTTCACCTCTTCACTAAACTGTGAAGCGCAACTGAACATATCCATATAGAGGGCTGCTCTATATAAATGTAATTATCATTATTAACTTCATCAACTACATCTCTGTCTGATAATCAAAATGAGCGTATGGTTTAATGTGTTGATGCCGTGTCGCATTCATTTAATACGTTGTCGAGTTGATGACGTAACCCTCAAGATTCTGCCTAAAATCTTGGCATAAAGTCCGTTTTCTGTTAATTAAAAGGGCCTCCTGTCGAATCGTATTGATGTTATCTCTCCATCTTGTGTTTTCGTTCTTTAAAGACCTTGGGTATGGGCGATGTTTTGGATCTCCCGCAAAAATAGGTACAAACATCAAGGCCTGACCTCAAAATATTAGTTCCACAGCAGAAAACATGAAGATTTGTCATGACCACCGGCTTTTTCTTTCATACTGGGTAAGGTAAGGGAAGAGATGCTCAACAGATTTGTAATGAAATGCATTTAAATAAGCATCATACCATATTGTTGGTATAACAAGGGGACTGTCTGTCGTGTTACATATTTTCTTTCGTCTGTCACTAGTTCAGGCGGCTCCACAACGTCAATTACGGGTTTATAATCTAGGAGCCATTGTTCGAAGACTCTAAACGGCGGAAGCCTCTTCATTTGTGGCGAAGCAAATGAATGGAAATGTAGCACCATACCATCATCCATAAAAATGTAATAATGGTATTTTGGAGATCTTATTATAGCAGCAAAATACAGCACATTTCGTCCCGTTCCCCAGGCGACTTTTCCACTTTACATTTGTTACGAAAGCTTAGTACTATGACATTACAATTACATGTCTCGGGGTCGCCGATCTCGGAATAAGAGGCAAAGTTTGAAGAAAGGCGATTTCATCTATGATAAAAAAAAATATTGAAGTTTATTTTGAAGTACTCGCAATTAAGTTTGACCTATGAGGAGAAACTTTAAGAAATTTGATTCTGTACGATACAACGAAGATGTTCTCTTACTTCCTTTCCCTGTTGCAAGCACCTTTAAAGACATCAATGATGTGCATTGAGCATGAGGAAAACTGCTAAAGAGACGTGCTTGATGATCATGCTTCCTTGGTAGAGAAGAAAACTATGAAACCCCTTCAACCGCTCTACTTTAACTCTGAAGTGATAGCCGCTATTCACTTTTGAAATCAATTCAAGTGCAAATATTATGTCACGAAAAATCAAAGCGATTGGAAAAAGTATCGACAACAGAGAAATCGCGTTGTTAGCCTGAGAACACAAAGGGATACTTCGCCAAGCAATGTCCGAGACTATTCATTTAACTTAAGGCGAAACCATTATTCAAAAGCAATACAAGATTGCAGATATCCTAACTAGGCACTCTCTCAGGATAAACGCACCGGCTGTGAACGACCTGAATGATCATGCTAGTATTCCTTTCATCAAAGAGAATATTTCTCCTAATGAATTTTTCAACTTCAGTTAAGTAAGTGAAACTAAAGCTTATGCCGGAATTACTTAAGTCACTCAACATCAGGAAAGTTTTTGGTCTCTCAGAGACCAAAATCGATGACAGCTATCCAGATAGCGATTTTTATGTTTGCAATAAAAATAAAAAAGGAGTAACTTTACCTCTCGTTGTAAAGATAATTTTGGTTCTGTTTAAAGTCACCCTGTCATGAACGTTTAAGCTTGCGGATAATAAAGATATTTACTCATATGCTACAAAATTTTTAGTTCATCGTAAAGAGAAGGACGAATTCTCATAAAAATCGCGATTTTGAGACGCCATTATTGCATTGTAATGGTGGCTAGTCGAAGGAAAATATATTGTTGTATTGGGAAGAGTCGCATAGCGACGAAGCTCAATAATAATAATAGCAATAACAATATATTTTCTCCTAAATAGCTAGCCGCCAATGTAATGCGGTATTGGCGTCTCAAAATTCCGACCGGTTTTATATCGCGATCCACCCATTACAAACATTATGCTGCAAGCTGAGAAATTTCTGAAAAGTAACTGTCTTAGATCAAAAGCATTTTTAACCAAATTTGAAAAACAGTCGCATTTATTTTAAGCGACACCGCATTAAGCGGTAACTCTGTATTAAACGGTGGGTCACCAAAGTCTCAAAATATTTCGGGACAACATTTAGTGTCTGGGCAACCGAGCTCGATTCATGTTCACCGTACTCGTACGCTAGGAAAAGGATAACTACCCAATCTTGTAACTGTAATGGCTTGATATTTAGTTGAGCAAAGTGTTTGTTCAAAGTCTTTATTGATGCATTTAACTCATTTGTTCATGTTTACAGATCGCACATCCACCTGCACCTTGGCGATTGTCCACAACGTGTGGTAAAATGTACAGTAAAGGGGTGCCACAATTTTTACGCGCTTGAAGAGGAGGCGGAACACGATAAACAGTACCAAGAAAGTCACCAGGTGCTGCTGAAGCAAGAGGTGGAGAGGCTAAGAGGAATAATATTTGATCAGGTGGGTGACGTTCGTCCTGTTGTAAAAAGGAGATGAATTCTCTGCGAGAAATTTCATCGGAACAAGCTGCTACAGACGTTTACCTTGATATAGTGTAACAGTTATAGTTTCAGTTTATTCTTCTGTATCATGGCTGCCGCTCTTTTCTTTTCCTCAATGGTCTACATGGCAGAATTCTAAATTTTTAAGAAGATCTTATTGTTTCTGTTGCTGCAGCAAACGAAGAGTGTTATGATTTACCTGGTGTGATAAACGTTGCCAATGCTTACGTTTCCGAATTCTGTCAATTGTAAAGCTTGCGAAGGCAGTATTGTCAGTGCAGTTGTAAATTTCAATGCTTAATTGCAGTGGCTCGCGCGCTATTGTTTACAGAGGCGGAGTTTTGTATATATTAATACACTCGCGGGAGTTTTAAAAATCGGTCAACCGTACTTCTCGACGTAAAATTTAGGGTGGCCAAAGGTTGCTTAAAAAAAATCGGTTTTGATGGTACTTCTAAGCCTCGTACGGCAGAGAAAATTTTCACAAGCCCTCCTGAGAAATGGAAGTAACTTTTCCATATGCTGACTCTGAAGTTTCGCGAATACTTCATCGGATTTTTCAACCTGGAGATCAGCTTCCATACTCAAATGCATCTAAAATTTCTAATTTTCAAAGCGGTTTCGACAATGGTTATAGAAACCGCAGAAAACAAACTTTAGTATTAATTTGTTCATTGAAACCTCTTCTACAAAACCCATATGCCGGCAAATAGCTAAGGCAATAAGTTTTTTATCAAGAGTGAAAAACGCAGGCGCAAGTGGGCGATTTATAGCCATTTTCTCTATTTTTTCGCTCTCTTTTCTTGGAGGACGGTTCAAAATTACCGCAGATGGACTTAAAAGGTACCTGGGCGTGTCGCGGCTTCTGCGCGATGAGTACGCGGAGCGTTTTGAGGAGACATTTGACTGTATACTGACTTATACCTTGCTGACTTTTTTTAGGCTGATGAAACAGTACACAAAGTTTTAAAAATAAGAAAGAGTTTTCGTTGGGCCGTTAAAATGTCCGACCTGGCTGATGGCAAAGATGCCGCAAGTCCCTTCTTCAACGTAGAAAGAAGTACGTTGAGATTCATTTGGGCGAGAAATTCGACTCCTCAGAAGTTTATGTTGGAGCAGCTGGTCTCATCGATGCCACTCACGATCAGTTTAAGGTAGGGACAGGTTAATGTTGGTGAAGGCTTAGGCCACATTTGATGTAAGTAAAAAAATAGAACTCATCCATTTCCTGACAAAAAAAGACTCCGTTTCACGATCTAGATTCGATGTTGTCTGTTAGCGGTACTTTTCTCTCTTGCGATTGGCTATCGATAGCGGCTTTTCTTTTATTTTTTTTTTCATAATTGATAGCAAACTAAATGGCGTTACGAGCCAGTTGCACTTTAGCTGTGGTAAGCTTAATAAGTTGAGGAATATTTCAAAAATTAATCAGAGCTGATTCAACTGCTCCTTACTTTATTTTTTTTTTTCAGAATTGCATTACTTAAAGATGAGGGGGTGCAGAAAGTGGTTGAAACATCCCGTCCAACGCTTGTAGACGAAGGGGGTGTTGTCAGTATGGACGTCGACTTCGGACAGCACCCGAATGACCAGGATTTGGAATTTAAAATAACAGTAGGCATCTACGGCCACGTATAGCTCACTCCAGGTTTTTAGTAATTGATTATTCGCCCAAAATATTTGAAGAATTGGGATTCCAACAACGAGGTTGGCTGTACTTTTTTACGATACTTTTCACTTAAACTCCAAATTGGTTCTTCTTTGAATATAAACTTTTTGTAAAGTTTTAAGTATGTTGTGTTTTTCAATAAAGGTCTGAATAAGTTGCAAATACTAACTGCTCTTATTTCACGGATAACCGTAAATCGCTACAAAAATGAATTCAGAGGCGGAAAAGTGGACGAGAGAAAAGCATTTTAATTGAGATTCAAAGGAGGAGGATACTAACCCTTACCCCTCCCCGCCTCCCTTTCACAAAAACAAATAGAGAACCACGATGAACACAATATTCTTCTCGCAACAGTAAAATATATCAAGAAAACCTCAACCTTAAAGGAGATGAATAAGATGCTTCTTCCTACCCTCTTGGGGTACCATCCTGAAGTTGGCCCGGAACCGACAGACGTGGCGATCCTTCGTAGCCGCCTTACGTGCCACACGGCATAATGGGCATGAGTGAGTGAGTGTCCTATTGGTATGGGAGTTGTAAGTTTAAGGCTTTCAAATCCTTCTAAAATGTTAAAAGTATCTCATAGGTTGATACGAAAAAAAAGGGGTTTTCACGAAGTTTTAAAGAGTCCAATCGCTAGAGTGGGTCGAGTCTTGTTCCACGGAGGAGTGACCGAGAGCGCATCTTCGCTTTATTGCAGAAGCTCAAAGACGCGACTGGTTAATGAAGTTTGGGATTAACGGACTTAAGCAAACATTTGAGTTCGCTGCCACTATAAAAAATCTCGGGAAGTAAGCGAATGTAAAAATTGAAATGTTAACTATTCGGTATCAGTTTTCTTATGACACCATTATCGAGCTCATTGTAATACAGGAACTAGGTAAGAACGCTTTCTTACACTTGTGTATCCCCCATAAATGGGTTTTCTATTCTTTCTTACTTCGTGGCTGCTACACTACCGAAAATTACGAAACTTCGTGACCAGATGATGACGCAACTTTTTTGGGTCTTAACCTCTCTTCCCCTCAACCCCTCCCCCGTTAATATGAGAATAATACAGAATATTTAAAAGAGATATGGTAAGGGATGGGACATTCATTTTATTGTTGAAACAGGTGTAAGTTAGTGTCCAACAAATGCTCTCCTTCCTTGACGTTCCCTTTCTACCACATATTTAAAGATAACATTAAAAAAAAAATCAACAAGATGCTTTTCGAAGGAGTTGTGAACATGTTTTTGTTCCATTGTTTTGGCTATAGAAACCAAGGGCCATGGTTAGTTTTATTTAACCACATCGAAATTATTACTTGCTCCAACTTTGAGTCGACAGAAAAATAAAATTTGGCAATAGTTTTTGTAAAGAAAGAAAGACAGAAAGAAAGAAACGTTTTTTTAGAAATGAGGGCGTACCGAAGTAAAATTGCTAGTGTGGTATTCATCAGAATTTGATTTGTTTGAAATGAGCCATACTTAGCAGGAGGACCTATTTAGCTTTTGGATTAAAAAAAATTGCACTTTCTCTTTGGTGTGCCGCGTGCTCAACGAAAACCGGAAAAAGGAGAACGTCCGCTCTGGAAAAGTTTAGCAGACACAGGCACGAAAAATGAGTTTTTTCTTTCTAGCTAATTGTAAGAGCGTGATCTCTCATCTCCCCCTCCCCGTGGCTTTTTTGTATGAAAATGCCAGTAAATTTATTTCAATCCCGCGTACTATAAACTCAATAACTAGATCAGTGGAAAAAATGTGCAGTTTCTAAGGGTGACTGCAAATGAAAAAATCGAAACACTCTTCCACGCGCACGATAAGAAAGTTATCACCAGACCCTTGCCAACATCAACATGGGTGACATTGAAGATTGTATTCAGCAGGGCCAATTGGCCCTTCAGAATTTAAAGAAGAAATGGTAAGATAATCAGCACAACAAAATTCCTTTATTATTAATATAGACACTTGTCACGACTCATATGCGAGTCATAGAGAACCATATTAAATCAAATAGTGGCCCAAATTTGCTTGTAGCACCTAACTTACTTTCAGAAAAAACATGCTACATGTACCACTTTTACAGTCCAGGTTTCAAAGTGTACCTAACTGAGGCAAATTGTTCTATATTTTTCTGTCAGCAATAAAAAGGAGGATCAAACCACTAAGATGGATATGGAGGTGAATAGTATAATATTACATATCTCTAAAATGTCTCTAACATATCCCTACAATATGTTGCTTTCCATTAAAGCCAATTCATAAAGTTTTGACATTGATGAATGATAAAAGTATAAGTTTATGTCTACAGAAAAACCAGGCCAATGAACATAGAGAAGTATGTCCTGGAGTGTTCATCAAATATTTAATGTCATGCTAGTGTCTTTGGTGATGAGTAGGAGCAAAACTTTTTATTTTTTGAAAACAATAATTTCCAATATTGCCTACATACTAAAAGACCAACCAGGAGATAAAAGAAAGAAAAAATCTTTCAATAACATTAGGTAAAAAGTTTACATCACTATGAATAGAGAATATTGGAATCAAAAGAACGACTCCATAGATAGCTCCAGCATTTGCTTGTAAAGGTAACCTCTCAAAATCACTGGATAATTGCTGCAGTTATTTTCTGGCTGACAGACCTCTTTGGTGTTTTAATTCCCCATTCTCTCTACTTGGAATGAAGTCAATGAAGTTCAGCAGAAAAAAACATAAGAAATGTTTTTCCCTTTTAATTTCATAGTTAAGAGAGGTAAGGGGTCAGCAGGTGCTGCCTGAGGACAAAGAGGGCATTACAATAATACTACGGTGTGGCAGTACCCGACTGAAATGCAAATTCAAAGCAACTGCTCTTTTCCAGGTATTTACAGTAACTTGTATATGAGTGGTTAATATGAATACATTTAAGATCAATTATTGGAATCATGATAAACACAATGTTTCCATCACTCTCTTCTAGGGATTTACAACAATACATTTTATTCAAGATATTTAGATATTTTGTATATGTACATGGTCACTTACTTAGAAATATTAATCTCCTCTTTTCATAGATAAATACTTCCAGATCAGAGGAAACAAAACTGAATTATATTGATTTACAGTTTACCTGAATATTTGTAGTACCCTCAATACATGACAAGAAAAAAAGCTGCTCCAGACCCCTTATTCTAGTTTAAAAAGCAATCCACTTTCCAAATGAAAGGAGCACCCGCCCACTGCATGCTATTTTGTATTTTTCTTAGATAAAATTCGCATTAAAGACATTTTTGAAAGAAATTTCTCTCTTAACAGGAGGTGTATGACTGGGCAGGGTCACAACAGAATGTGCCCCTAAATTTTACCCATCAGAGACAAAAGCACGTGGTCAAACGCCAAGATCCCTTCTGGGCAAGGAGGTGCTAGATATCTGCGAGAGGGTACGTACATAAACTTGTATCTATTATGTTGATTTTTTCTTACACAGCAAGAGTCCCAGTCGGGTTCAAATTTTCCCCTCTTTGTTACTGAAATAACATCATAAGACAATAAAATATTATTGCACCCGCCAAAACCTTTAAGAAAAACAAATAAACCCGTTGATTTAATTAAGTTCTTTACTTTTAATTCAGTTAAAACAACGTACCTTGTCTTTTTCGATTTATCAGAGTAAAAAATTCCGAAATTCTTGATTGGTGCTGGGCGATCTTACACCTCTTTCCACGGTACAGAATCGTCACGAAGTTATTTATCAAACGTTTCAAAGGCTGTTAGCACCCGTAAAGACACAACAAAACTCCAGGAATGGCCACCACTGTTATTCTAGCTGTGAAAAGCTTAAACTAGTTATCTTTCATCTTCTTTGTCATGTATACGGCACAACGCATATCTTACTTCATGTATTCCACACATTATGTAACATGGCTCGACAACTTCGAGATGCTTTGCAACTTCACGAGAAAAGAAGAAAATTTGGGCATGAGCAATCTAAGGAAACGAATGTTTTACTTAGGAATAATATATATTCTCCGCAATTTCAATTACAGTACACGATATTCAATTAGTGCCTATACTTCAAATGGTGTTTTGCTAGATGGTTTAATAGACGAAACAATCATTTCAGCAGTAACATATCAATTACATCTTCACAAATCTATTTAGGATCCAGAGGAAGCCAAGGCTCTCCTAGATGACCAGGTAGGGAATCTTCTTTTGGTTTTACACTGTGTTCTCAATTAAGAGCTTAGTTTGGAATTTATTATTAATTACATGCTGGAACAAGATAAGCATTACCTGACTGCATTTAAGAGCTCAGTTTGGAATTTATTATTGATTACATGCTGGAACAAGATAAGCATTACCTGACTGCATTTAAATACATCCTCACAATTAAAAATTGATTCGTCATTTTCTCCTGGAAAGGGAAATCTTGCAAATCCAACAACTTAGGTGTTGTGTATTCCGAATAAAAGGCCAGGAACACAGTAACTAGATCAAGATGGCGGAAGAACTATTTTTAATCTAAACAGAAAACCTCGTGTACAATACCAAATATGGAAAACAGGTCTCGTGACACTAACTTCTACGTAGAACAGGGAAACCAAAATTAGGAAAAATCTAACAATTTCCTCCCTTTTAAGACTAAATAGTACACTAATGAAAAGAAAGAATAAAACGAAATCCAAGAAACAAATTTCAAAGTATCTTAGATAACATGTTGGTACTGTGACCACAGAAAGAAAACACCACAGTTCCCTCTAGCCGCAAACATAGTCCTTCAACTTAGGAGGTGGTTTAACCAAACGACCGGCACGGGTGGTAATCAATTCAGGTTTCGGATCTAGTTGATGACCTTGTGGTTCTGGAGGGGAAAACTCCCCAATAGGCGTCACAGCCAAAGGTGGTGCATCCTTCCACTCAGTCTCCGTAGCTACAGGCGGTGTGTCATGTTCGACCTCCTCCGGAACAGCACAATCATCAATCGTTTCCGCGTCAGGTGGGCAAAGATTGCTATCCCGTAGCTGCTCGACATGACGTTTCCAGGTTTGGTCGTTTACCTTGACTTTGTACAGGACTGGACCCGTTTGTTCAATGACGGTGCCACGCACCCATTTTGGACCTCTGCGGTAGTTGCGGACCCATACGTTCTGGTCTTGGTCAAAAGACTTTAAAGTGCGGTCATTGGGCTGGAGCAACTTCTTGTTAACTTTTCTTGAAACATCCAGCTTAATCAGGTCCAACCTTGTCTTAACATTCCGACCCAGGAGAAGCTGTGCAGGGCTAAGCTCAGTAGTGGCGTGTGGCGCTGATCGATAAGCTAACAGGAACCTATCAAGCTTGTGTTGCAGGGTTCTACTGGACTTGTCAGCCTTAACTCCTTTCTTGAAACTCTGTACTAATCTTTCCGCCTGACCATTGGTTGATGGATGGTAAGGTGCATCAGTGACATGCTTTATACCGTTCGCAGTTGTAAATTTCCTAAAGGTTTCAGACGTGAACTGTGGACCATTATCTGACACCATCTGGTCAGGGAGTCCCATGCGGGCAAACAGAGAGCGCAGCGTGCTAACGGTTTCTTCAGCAGTGGTGATCTCCATCACGAAAATCTCCGGCCACTTGCTGTGGGCATCGATCACTACCATGAGCATCTTTCCCTCGACTGGTCCGGCAAAGTCAATATGCAGTCTTTGCCAGGGAAGGGAAGGGTACTCCCATCGATGCAGGGGTGCACGGGCTGGATTATTTGCCAACTCTTGACATCCCTCACAGTTTCGGACGGCCCCTTCTATGTCCTTGTCAATGTTTGGCCACCAAACAAAACCCCGGGACAAACCCTTCATCTTGACCATACCAATGTGACCCTCGTGAAACGTTTCCAAAACTCTCTCTCTCAGTTTGGCTGGGACGACTACTCTACTACCCCACATTAGAACTCCATGATGAATCGTGATTTCGTTACCGCGATGGGCATAGTGGATGAGCTCTGGGTGAAGTTCGGTCCCTTGCCATCCTGACTGCACAAGCTCCAGAACACGGGAAAGTACTGGATCCCTACGGGTCTGCATTCTCAAGTCGTGCTCTGTAACGGGGAGGGCCTCGACAACGGTGGTATGGAATATTTCAACTTCATCGGGCTTGTCAGCGGGCACTGATGGTTGGGGTAGGCGAGATAAACCATCACAATTGGCATGTTGCTTGGTACCTCGGAACTCGATATTGTATGAAAAAGCTCCTAGGAAGAGACACCAACGTTGAATCCTCGCTGCTGCTGTGACTGGCACAGCCTTCCCGGGGTCCATTATGTACTTCAAAGGCTGATGGTCGGTGACCAAGGTGAAGTGGCGACCCTCCAGGTACATTTGGAACTTCTTCACACCCCAGACCAAAGATAATGCTTCTTTCTCGATTTGTGAGAACTTCTTCTCTGTTTCGGACAGGGACCGGGACGCATAAGCGATAGGACGCTCTACTCCCTCAGCAGTACGGTGTGACAAGACCGCTCCGAGACCATACGAGGAGCTGTCTGTGGCAAGAACTAGTGGTGAGTCAGGGTCATAGCGCATCAGAACCCTATCCTGTAGCAACATTTCTTTCACCACAAGAAAACTAGTTTGTTCCGCAGCTCCCCACAACCACGTCACATCTTTCTGTAACAGCCGATGAAGTGGAGCAAGATGAGTGGCCAGATCGGGCAAGAATTTGGCGTAATACTGGACCATGCCAAGAAAAGCACGCAGTTGAGTAACATCCTGAGGTTTCGGCATCTCAGTGATAGCCTTTACTTTCTTTGGGGATTGGTGCAGTCCTTCTGCAGAGATGACGTGTCCTAGGTACTCCACAAAACTTCTAAGGAATTTACACTTTTCTCGGTTGGCTTTCAAACCATACTCTTCCAACCTCTTCAATACTGCGACTAACCGCTCCAGGTGTTCCTCTATGGTATGGCCGGTTATAATGATATAATCCAGGTAACAGAAGACCCCTGGTAGTCCTTGCAGTATCTGATCCATAGCTCGCTGCCAGATGGCTGGCGCCGAAGCTACACCATAAGGAAGGCGCTGGTACTGGAACAAACCACGGGTTGTGTTAATGGTGAGGAAAGGCCTGGAGTGCTCCTCAACCTCCATTTGTAAGTAAGCCTGACGAGGGTCAATGACGCTGAACAACGTTCCCCCACCTAGGCTGGCGTAAATATCATCAATGCGGGGAAGTGGGTACTCGTCTACCTCCAGCTGTGAATTGATGGTCACTTTGAAGTCACCACACACTCTTACACTGCCATCCTTCTTCACAGGTGTCACGATTGGAGCAGCCCACTCACTAGTAGCTACCTTCTTTATAACTCCTTCAGCTTCCAGCTCTCTCAATGCTTCGTCCACTGCTGGTTTACGAGCCAGCGCTACTGGGCGGGCTTTCCAGAATCGAGGCCGGGCATCCTCTTTAACTTGGATCCGTGCTTGGATATTCTTCATTTTGCCCAAACCTTCAGAGAAAACATCTCCATGCTTACTCAGGACATCTTCCAGGGCTGGAATGGTGTCGGATGTTTCCAGACGAAGTAAGGGCCAGTCCAGATGGATAGATTCCAGCCATTCTCTGCCAAAAAGGGTGGGTCCCTCATTCTTCACTACATATATGGGAAGTTTCTTTGACTGTCCCTGATACTGCACAGTCACATGGCAAAACCCCATAGGCTTCACTGACTCTCCTGTGTATGTGCGCAACTTCAAGGAGGTGTCCTTTAAAGGAATGTGGCGGAGGTAATCCAAATACACCCTCTCACTCATGACTGACACCACTGAACCTGTATCCAGCTCCATAGTCACTGGGCGGCCTTCAAGGTAGATCTTAATTGAAATGGGCTTTGTGTTTTTAATGTCTGAGACATGGTACAGGTTCCCAAATTCTCCATCACTTTCTTCGGAATCATCACCCTCCATGACATTTATTCCAGCCTCAGTCATCTGTGAGGTGGCCTGTTTCTTCCTACATGCTCTCTGTGTATGTCCAATGATGCCACAATGAAAACAGCGTTCTTTCATGAAGGGACACTTTTGTGAGTTATGTGACCCTGAACAGCGGTAACAGTTTAGACTTCTTACTGTCCTTACCTCGGGGACCCTCGGCCCTAGGTGGTGGCTTGGATATGGCTTGTTCTTCCCCAGTTTTGACAGTGTCAAGTTTATTGATTGGGGTGCCTGGCCCTTGTTCTCCCTGAAGCACCTGAACATCTTTATTAGCCTGCTCAATGGCCAAACACTTTTGAACCGCGAGATCAAATGAAAGGTCGGCGAGTTTTACTTTCAACAATTCCGTAATCATCTTCGAGTCGCGGATACCTGAAACTAATCAGTCACGAAGGCGCTCGGTTCGCATGGCCTCTCCAAACTTACATTCTGTGGCCAAGTGCTTCAGCGTGGCTACATAATGACTAACTGACTCACCAGAATTCCTGGCTCGGTTGTCGAACTCATACCTCGCAACCAGCGCTGATCTTTCAGGTTTCAGTTGTTCCCGCATTCGCTCCACGATGATCTCATAGGTAATGGCGTCATCTTTCAGTTGTGTGGGGGCCACTAAATCCTTCGCCAATTGGTAAGTTTCCACTGGAAGGTTCGTCAAAAGTACGGCCTTCATTGTTTTAGGTTCCTTGATTCCATTTGCAAGAAAGTAAAAATCCAGTTGTTCGGTGTAGGACTCCCAATCCGCTCCCACCACAAACTTTGTCACTTTGCCGATGGCTTGACTCGTGTTAGCGCTCGGTGCTTCGTCCGGCATAATTTTATTTTCGTCGTCTCTGTCCCTTTTTGAACGTGATTTGTACGACCCACTCCTGTTAACCGCTTGTGCTTGATCAAAGGAATCCCATCCTCGTCGCCAATTGTTGTGTATTCCGAATAAAAGGCCAGGAACACAGTAACTAGATCAAGATGGCGGAAGAACTATTTTTAATCTAAACAGAAAACCTCGTGTACAATACCAAATATGGAAAACAGGTCTCGTGACACTAACTTCTACGTAGAACAGGGAAACCAAAATTAGGAAAAATCTAACATTAGGCAGACAAACAAAACCTTACACTTGACAAATGACTATTGTTTCTCTCTTAAACCACAACACACTCAAGAGAGACTGACAAGGCCTGTTTCTTGACCAGGGATAATGCCTTACTGCCACGACACTTGGGGGAGAGGGACAAGACTATTCTCCTGACCAGGGATGAGGCCTCAGTGCCACGACACTTGGGGGAGATGAACAAGACTGTTCTCCTGACCAGGGACGAGGCCTTAGTGCCGCGACACTTGGGGGAGACTGACTGGACTGTTCTTCTCCTGACCAAGGACGAGGCCTTAGTGCCGCGACACTTGGGGGAGACTGACAATACTGTTTTCCTGACCAGGGACGAGGCCTTAGTGCCGCGACACTTGGGGGAGATGGACAATACTGTTCTCCTCACCAGGGATGAGGCCTCAGTGCCGCGACACTTGGGGGAGATGGACAAGACTGTTCTCCTGACCAGGGACGAGGCCTTAGTGCCGCAACACTTGGGGGAGATGGACAAGACTGTTCTTCTAACCAGGGAGGAGGCCTCAGTGCCGCGACACTTGGGGGTGATGGACAATACTGTTCTCCTGATCAGGGACGAGGCCTTAGTGCCGCAACACCTGGGGGAGACTGACAAGAACATTTTTCTCCTAAACAGGGACAAGGCCTTAGTGCCACAACACTTGGGGGAGACTGACAAAGACTGTTTCACTCCTGACCAGGGAAGAGGCTCTTTAGGAGCCACAACACCTGATAAGATTGGCAAGAATGTTCCTTCTGGTCGATGAATGGGCTCTTGTAGAGACAAGACAATCAGAGAGTTTGCCCAGACTTTTCCCCTTTGACAGGGAAATTCTCTTTTAGTTATTGAATTTCATTAAATCCTTCAACGCAATTATTATTAAGTGCTCCCAGAGATACTTGATTGAGCTGCATGGTAGGTATGAAAATTTAAGAAGAAAGGGATTTATTAAGTATGTTTGTTTTGAGTGGCAGGGAATTTTCTTAGAGTAATTTTGATACACCATTCCCAATGGAAGATGACACATTGGCATTGACTTGCGTAACACTGTTATAAAAGCTAACAATAACATTAACATTAACATGCAAGAAAATGCAAATGGTATCTACTCTAGTGGAAATGTTTGAGAGAGGTATGCTGTACAGATGAATTTGCCTATAAGCTGAATTATTCATCACCATGTTATCCATTTTGTGCAGCATACTTCCCTTCCCTTCATTTCTTTGCAGGTTTGCTTCAAGGGAAATGTGCGACTAGGCAAACAGGAAATCCTGCAAACGACAGTCGAGGGTAAGAATTGTCTTTATGAGGTTTATGGTAGGTTTTCTAGCAAAACTTGTGAACAAAATTATTATCTTAGAAGACTTAAAATGCTCTTTATTGCGTCACCTCAATAATGAAGTAGTGGTAAAATCCATTACCAATGCCTGATGTTGATTGTTAAAGGGATTAAACCATCATCACTTTTACTGACAGATGAAGACCACCAAGACCATTATAAAAAGGAAAGAAGAATGGAAAAAAAGAAGAAAAAAGGAAAGGAAAAAGAAAAGGGAAAAGAAGAAGCAAAAGAGCGAAGAGAAAAAAGATACAAGAGTAGATAAAGATGGAGAATGTAGAAGAGAAGATGCCAGCATGGAAGGTGAGGAAGGAGAAAAGGTAAAGGTAAAGGGGAAAAGAAAAAAAGGGAAAAAAGAACTGGCTGCCAAAGGAAGAAGTTGAAGAAGTAGTCAGATGTTGGATAATGTGAGGATATTATGGGGAGAAGTTACTTGTTAATCACTTATAGAAGTTAAAGGGTGAAAAAAATTAATGCAAGTTTTTAACCCTTTAACTCCCAGTGGCGATTCACATAAAACTTCTACCTACAATATCCATACATTCTCCAGCAAACAGGTAAAGAGAATATTAAAACTTATCAGGTAGAAGCTGCTATCTTGATCTAGCACCAAGTTCTCATAACTAATTCACAAGGAAATATGTAGCAGCTACAGGGGAGAATTAACAATCAGATCTTGGGAGTTAAAGGGTTAAACTAGTTTGTAATTTAATTATGTGAATGTTTGTTATTCATTAAGTATTTAGTGGTTATGATTACTCAGTAAGTAATCATGCATGTTTATAAATTTGAGTATTCTTGTTACCTATTTGTTGGATAACATAAGGATTTTATGGGAAGAAGTTTTTTGTTAACCTTTTAACTGACACAGTGACCCAGACAGAATTTCTCCCTACAATATTAATACAATATCAACCAGATAAGTGAAGAGACCAAAGAAGAATATCAATTTTGGGTTAATTAGTCGATCAATACTAAATTCTCTGACCTAACGTCATAAGAATTGTATGGTTGATAGTAAGGAGAATTAAAAATTCAATCTGGGCGTTAATGGGTTAATCACTTCTAGGAGTCAAAGGGTGAAAAAATTAATGCAAGTTTTTTAAACTAGTTTGTTGTGTAATTATATTAATGTTTGTTATTCATTAAGTATTTAGTGGTTATGATTACTCACTAAGTAATCATGCATTTTTATAAATTTTGATCAAAGAAAAATATAAATTATTTTTGTTGTGCTGTATCACATTCAACAGATGTAGAGCAGTTGTTAATTAAAAGTTAACTCTCAATCTTTTGAAACTGTTTCTTAATTGTCCCCTCAAGTTGCTACACAATTCCTTGTAGATAGCTTATGCAAACTGGGTATTAGATCAAGATGACAGTTTCTACCTGATAAACATGAGTATTCTCATTACCTATTTGTTGGATAATGTAAGGATATTCTGGGGAGAAGTTTCATGTTTATCCCTTCTAGGGGTTAGAGGGTTAAAAAATTAATGCAAGTGTTTAAAATAGTTTGTATTCTAATTATGTTCATGTTTTTTTATCCATTAAGTATTTAGTGGTTATGATTAATCAACTGGTAATCATGCGTATTTATCAATTATGAATTTTAATAAATTTTGCAAATAACATGTGCACTTTACAATGGCATGTTGAAAGTTATCTTTAAATATGTGGTAGAAAGGGAACGTCAAAGGAGGAGAGCATTTTGTTAGACACTAACATACACCTGTTTCAACAATAAAATGAATGTCCTATCCCTTACCATATCTCTTTTAAATATTCTGGATTATTCTCATATTAACGGGGAAGGGGTTGAGGGGAAGAGAGGTTAAGACCCAAAAAAGTTGCGTCATCATCTGGTCACGAAGTTTCGTAATTTTCGGTAGTTTAGCAGCCACGAAATAAGAAAGAATAGAGAACCCATTTATGGGCGATACACAAGTGTAAGAAAGCGTTCTTACCTAGTTCCTGCATTACAATGAGCTCGATAACGGTGTCGTAAGAAAACTGATACCGAATAGTTAACATTTCAATTTTTACATTCGCCTGCTTCCCGAGATTTTTTTATAGTGGCAGCGAACTCAAATTTTTGCTTAAGTCCGTTAATCCCAAACTTCATTAACCAGTCGCGTCTTTGAGCTTCTGCAATAAAGTGTAGATGCGCTGCTCCTTGGATACCAGCCTCTCGGTCACTCCTCCGTGGAACAAGACTCGACCCACTCTAGCGATTGGACTCTTTAAAACTTTAGAAAACCCCCCTTTTTTTTTTTTCGTCTCACTCAAATTTTTGCTTAAGTCCGTTAATCACTTAAGTAACTTGTAAAAATGAACAATGTGAATCTTACGTGTAAATCTGGTGGTTAGAGTTTAACATTAAAAATTTGGTTGTTGCAAGCTTTAATTCAATGTATAGTGTAAAAATTTTAGATCTAGATGTCTAAAAAGCTGGTGATTGCAAGCTTAAGGACTAGGACCGCAAGAACCGTTCCAGGTGCTCACTTCTTAATCTGCGTTTAAAACCTAGATTGAGTAACAAAGTTTAAAAGAATCGTCCAACTGGTTGCATGAGGAAACCATTCAATAATTAATTGTTCTCTGTCCAAATGCTGTTTTAAACTTAAGAAAAAACATGAGACAGGAAAAACCAAATATTTTTTTTAAATTTTTCTCTTCACCATAGTTTTTAATATTATCTCTTCCCCTTATATCGAGCATGATCTGCACTTCCCCCTCCTCCCTCCCCCTGCCAGAAAAATCTATATCGAGCTCGGTTGCCCAGGAACAAATATTATTCAGCTCGGTCGGACACGAGCTCGATTTGATTCGAGCGCAATTACCAAATCGAACTCGATTTGATTCGAGCTCGATTACAAAGGTTGTGACTCGAGCTCGGGTAGACTTTCGAGCTCGAGTCACTTATGTCGAGCTCGGTTGCTCAGGATCCTTCTAGTCGAGTTGTGACTCGAGCTCGGATAGGCTTTCGAGCTCGAGTCACCTATTTCGAGCTCGGTTGCCCAGAAACAAATATTGATCCAACAAACTTAGTAAAGCATCTGGAAAACGTCTCCTGTTACAGGAAACTGCAAATAATTTCACATAAGAAAGATGTTTTTTCTTCTTGTCACGAGCGTAGGACAAAGAAAAATTCTGAGTCCCCATGAGGAATCGAACCTCAGACCTTCGGATTTGCGCTCCGATGCTCTACCACTGAGCCACAAAGACTCTTCGGTGAGCGGGGTCCATTACGAAGTTCTAATGACACGCGTCCTGCATACTGCTAGGATCAGCAGTGTCGATAGCGTAATGTTTTTGACAAAAATGGCTCAGTGGTAGAGCAGGGTAAAACAAAAGACTGCCTCATGCATACTAATGACCTTCTTTTGCGCTCGTTTTTTGAGTGCGTTTTCGAAAGTTGCACGCCTGTGCGCGCGTTTTTAAAGCGCTTTTTGTGTACATTCTGGGCCGAGTAGCCCTGATTGTGCTTTATATACTGTATTTTTCTAGGGACTTATTCAACATTATTCACTTCACCATCAACAAATAATTGTTTCTGCATAATTGCTCAGGTGTTTTCGAATTCTGCTGTAAATTTGTTTTTTGTTGACAGCACTCTGTTGCAATTGTTACGTCCGTTGGTTTGGAGATAATCAGCCAATCTTACTTCGTTCAATCAGCAAAAGCTTCATATCGTTATTTTGAAAAGTGCCACGCGAAACTTAATAGTACCTTTCTACCTTCGGAATTTAATTTTTTTTATCGCGTTTATGACTTCATCGGCAACATTGAAACAATGCAAGGCAGCCAATTTGAAATTTAGCGCCCTGTAATAATCACCTTGTGCGAAATCAGTTATGATGAGACACGATGTAATCCTCAACCAATAAGAGTGTGCAAACCTCTATGATCACCGGAAGAATTACACCAAATAAATATATTGAAAACTCACAACATTTTGGACAAAACAGTGGTATCCTTTGGATCCTCAATATGGGAGCTACTCATCAGCTGACCATTTCACTCCCTCTAGATCGCTATCTATTTTAGTGCAGCTTTTTACATATTCATTTATGTAGTTATTAAACCATTGTAATCAAATCTTAAGTTGCTTGTAACTTTCAAACACTGGGCTTCTTTTTAAACTGCAAAGTTATGATCTGAGACGGCATCTGTTGTAAAAATCGCCATAAATAAATTAAGTGATTGGACGGTTTTCACCCAAATGATGCGTTATTCATCTTTAGTAATGTCAACAACAACTATTCGCCTCTGAAATGAGACAGAAGATAGTTTATGAATAAATCTTTACACGATCAAGTTGCCATGGTCCTGGTTATGGCTCGTGAAACTGTTAATAATTGGATTGCTACGGTCATATTTTCATATTTTCATATCACTGATACACCATTTCCCCAGAAATATACATATGCTTAATCACATAATGGTTTTAATTTTGATGCCTTTTATCAATAATATAACAATCAGTTGGAATCTTTGATATCCTTCCCTTTTTTTCCTGGCAGCTCCCCAGGTATTTGAACTTTTAAAGATTGCTTTGTTGAAATTCTCGCCCCTAGGGCAAAAATTGCGTTCAAATGTCCCCACTAATTTTTTAAAAAGGTAGATCAGTAAACATGACTTTCTGCACATTGTCAAAGCTTTAACACCTAGACCTTCTACACCTTTTTTTCTGAGCCATTTTTGCTTGTAGAAGTGAACTTTCACCTTAAACTATTTCACATTTAAATATATATTCATTATTAAGAAAACAGAGGGCATTATTAAATAAGTATGAAGGTCATTAATCATTTAATGCACAGATCTTTACTTACAATGACACTCTTAATGCAGTCAAGACAATTAACAAATTAATGCCTATTACCTTAACGCCTAATGCCTTATTACCTCAATGCTTATTATAAAAGTAGGATATACATTGAACTATTGCAAAAAGCCTACTGTGAGTGTCACTATTTCTTTCAAATGTTTAAACCCAATTGCAAAAACGCTGACCCTGGAAAAGGGTAAGGCAATGGCTTTATAGTTTAACATGCAAATGATAAACACAATTAGTTGTGCGTAGAATATATCAGCCATTCGCACTTTCTTAAAAGAAAAGAATTGTCATCATCAAAGATTTCCACGAGTCGTGAAAAAATAAAGCATTGATCATGTAACTCTGTGAACATTTCCCAATTTAAAAAGGTTGTAAGCAGCGTGCTCTCTAACAGCATTACCAGTTTCGAGACCATGTCACTGGGTGTGAAGGTGAGCAGCACACCCTTCATCATCCATGTCAAAGTCCTCTGGCTCTGGTTCCCTTAATTTGACAGCGAGGTTGAGTAAAATGCAGCAGGCTACAATCAAGGTGCTTACCCTGTCAGGAGCCATCCTCACTTCTTAGTGTGGCACATGGAATCTCTTCTTCAACATTCCAAAAGTTCGCCCTATGGACATCGTGTGAACTTGTATGCTATGTTGAATGCTCCTCCTGAGGTGTTTTGGGGTTGAGGTATAGGGTCACGAGGAATGGAGAGCATGCATAGCCACCATTCCCGTGTAGCACACCACCAGTCCCTTCAAGGTTACCTCCTACGGCTGACGTCCGGCAAATGTGGCTATTATGAGTTGAACCAGGCCATCTAGCCACAATATCTGCCAACATTCCTGCAAAATTCAATTGTATTCAATACACTAAAACTGGTTTTAACATTTTTGTTTTACGTTGTGTACACAAAATTTTGATACAGCTTAGGTGTATAGTATTTCTGCACGAGTCTTCCCTCCCGTAAAATTTCCATACTTTGAGCATACAATAGGCCCAAAATTTAGAATTTAAAATTCCTACGAATTTCATGCCTACATTAAGGAGAAAATAACTCCTAGTATACACATGAGATAGTATGATAGTATAAAGCTTTGGGGTAGACGGACATGTTGCCCTTTGCTTAATCAATAATCAGAGCTAAACATATTTGTTTACCTCGATGGCAGCAGATTGCCTGGACATTTTGATGGATTGAAATCCTTTCCGGTTCATGAAGTCCGGCTCATTTTCGCGAGGGGCAGCTATTCTAACGTGGTTAACGTCGATGAACTCAATGGCATAAGGGAAACCACCAAATCGAAAAAATCCCTCCTTAATGTCGTCTCGTTCCGCACGAGTAGACGGAAATCTTTCGAAATCGCCTAACTTTGTAGTCAAGGCTTGTGTCACACGACCAACTACTCGCCTGGCAGTTGACTCATCAAATCCTAGAAAATTATCTGTAATCACCTGTAGAAACGAACCCGAAGCCAGTAATCTCAAGGTAATGAAAAGGACTTGTATTATCGTTGAGACTGCATGCTTTCTATTGTTTGTGGTGTTATTTCGTCCGCAACAAGGTAAACGATGTATTGTACTGCTTCTCATCCAAAACGATACCTGAATCTAAATTCAGAGTCAGCAAAAGACTCTAAGGGATCCAGCTGGCAGCGAAACATTCTTCTCTGTATACGACGTTGATTGTCGGGTAAGTTGCACCGAAGGAGATGTAGCTGTCGAGCGAGTTATCCCGTCATTTCGTTTCTTGGTTGGAACTCATTTCGTTCCATATATGGAATATATTTTCTAAATGTGTAAATGTGATCTCTGAGAACAGAGTAACGATCGGAACATAGACGAAAGTATTTTCAAAACTATTTACATAACAGTGAGAGCGTCGTATTTTAATTTCAGTGCGCATTGCGGAACGATGTGAGAATTTACTATAATCACAAAAGCGAGAGCTTAGGTATGTCGATTTTTGAGCACAACACAGAACAAAGGATATTCAATAAAGAACTACGTAGGATGCATGTTTGTTATTGCGCTCGATTTAAAGTGGTTTTAGCCGTCGTTTTCAGCGCTACTTCTCTAGTTCCAAAGCTGTGTTCGAGTTCGCTACTGACATGCCGAATTCGCTGGCACAAGGGAAACTACTAAATCGAAACAAACCTTCTTAATATCGTCTTGCTCCGCACGAGTGGACGGAAATCTTTTGAAATCGCCTAACTTTGCGGTCAAGGCTTGTGTCACAAGACAAACCACTCGGCTGACATTTGACTCATCAAATCCTGGAAAAGTATCTCGGATCACTTTTTCCGCTCTCACTTTTATGTAAATAGTTTTGAAAATACTTTCGTTTATGTGTTAACCGTCAGGCGAGTAGTTGGTCGTGTGACACAAGCCTTGCAAAGTGAGGCGATTCGAAAGATTTCCGTCCACTCGTGTGGAACGAAACGACATTAAGGAAGGTTTGTTTCGATTTGGTGGTTTCCCTTATGCCATTGGGTTCATCAACGGTACCCACGTTAGAATAACTGCCCCTCACGAAAATGAGCCGGACTTCATGAACTGGAAAGAATTTTACTCCATCAAAATGTCCAGGCAATCTGCTGCTATCGTGGTAAGAAAATATGTCTAGCTCTGATTATTGATTAAGCAAAGGGTAACATGTCTGTTTAACCGTTTAGTGAGCTGCGTTGGTTCAATGGCTGGAACAAAGCATTACAGAGCATTCTCTCGCTAAGTAGCATTGTTTAACAACGTGTGATTTTTCGTCGCTCAAAGATACAGGCCAAGGAATGTCTTGAAGTTTACCATATCAAGAAAGGCATAAATTGCATAGAGTTAGGGTAGTTAATTGTTGTTAGTTACGAACCGTAGTTCATTGTTAGCGGCAATCCCGTTCCGAGTACACTACTTTGACAAAATGAATGACGTGATCTCGCGATTACTACTTCAAATTTTGGGCCTATGTGTATGCTCACATTATGGAAATTTTACGGGAGGGAAGACTCGTGCAGAAATACTATAGACCTAAGCTGTATCAAAATTTTGTGTACGCAACGTAAAACAAAAATGTTAAAACCAGTTTTAGTGTATTGAATACAATTGAATTTTGCAGGAATGTTGGCAGATATTGTGGCTAGATGGCCTGGTTCAACTCATGATAGCCACATTTGCCAGACGGATTCCAAATATAGAGTGATTGAAATCGTCACCTAATGAGTAGCTCCCAGATTGAGGATCCAAAGGACACCACTGTTTTGTCCAAAATGTTGTGAGTTTTCAATATATTTATTTGGTATAATTGTTTTGGTGATTATAGAGATGCGCTCACTCTGATTGGTTGAGGATTGCATCGTATCCCTCCATAATCATTGGCCTGGATTATCTGTCTCATTGAGACACTAAAGATTTCAAGGATAGAATAAGAGTCCATTCGTTTTCGGGGACAGGGAGGCATTGAGTCAGGCTGAGGTAGGGATCGAAGTTATCTTTTTTCTTTAACAAGGTCTTTAATTACACTTTAGAGCAAACGTGGCCAAAAAACGAACATTTTCAAAATATGGAGGCAAAAAATCAATCCCGCTCATAGTCTCATGTTAGGTAAGCCTTAGAGTGAAACAAACCACTGCATGCTTCGTTTGGCCGAATATTTATTTATTTTCGAAGAAATCGATAATAACTGAGTCCCGCCAAAATGCCGCTTTTGAGACACAAAATTTCAAGCGAATCTCGGAGCGTCGCGTCACAAATTGAAAAAACTTAGACCGATAAAAAATACCAAATCTTGAAAAACAACTTCAAAATGTTTGTTATCAGCAAATTTGAACAATTCTTGACATTTATATACACAATCTGATTGAATTTATCTGACCTACTTCCAACTACATTAAAAATAGGTCAAAAGTAACCCATTATTTAACTATGATACATTTTATTATGATCGGGGTTAGATGATTATCTGCTCCTGTTTCGTATATTTAGAACTTGACCTGAGCTCCCGATGCCACGTTTTTCACAGTCCAATGTTTCACGAGAAACATGTTTCTCGTCTAGCGAAATTCTACTTACATTCATACATTCATTGTTATGAATTACATTGCTTACCAATGTCTCTTCATTGAAAGGAACAGTTGAAAAATAGTGTGTTTCATTAATATGTCCAATATTTCTAACGGTAGTATCAGTTTCTGAGCTAACCCGACTGATATTTGTAACCGATGCAAACCCTGGAATAGATTCATTAATGTGGATTGTCAAGTTGAATGCATCTGCAACTACTTGTACAAAAAGCCCGTCATCCTATGTAACATAGCGTGACATGTTAGTTAAATACCTTGACCATGATTGGTCTGTACTACTCTCGATGAATCTTACTGTGAGTACACTATTATTTGGATGGGAACGAACAGATCCCAAACAGCCACTATCATTGACATCCAGGTTGGATCGAAAAATATTGTTGCATTTTTGATACTGCACGTAGCCTGCTTACGTTGCCTCTTCTGTTGAGCCTGCGTTCTGGTCATCAACACAGGTAGGCAAAATAAAAGGGAGTCGTAAAGTACCTGACGATGGGTTGTCGATGCTTTATAACTTGCGAATTCATTTTCTTCACCTTAGATTTGGCCTTCGTTACGCTCTGAGCCAGCAAGAAGCAAGAGAGTTATAAGCGCGTATCGAGAGCTTGATGTTAATCACAAAAAAAACTTGTTTTCAAAATTGCTCTCGGCTTGGCCTCCAGCAAGTGTTACGCCTTTTTTCCCCGTTCCTCACATCACAAAGCCATAACTCCATATCAAACTATGAGCCTCGTATCATAATTCTCCCTCAAGGAAGTGTCGAAGCTGTTACAAGGTTATTAACAATTTTTGGCCAAGATTAATTGTTTTGATTGCAAGCCTTCTTAAAAACGATTGCGGTCGAAATCAAGAAATCACAATTACTAATGATGAAAAAGCGGAAGTCAACCACATGTGAGTGAGTTTATTAACTATAAACAGCAAAGGTGACTTGGTTGACTTGGTCTCTTGTCTGAATGACAATAGGGTAATTGGCATAAAAGATACTGTCGAAGCGAAACATGCTGTCAATTTACAATATGCAAATATTAATTTCATTCGAAAAAGTATTCATGCAAATCTAAACTCGAATTAATTTTAAAAAAGAGATTACTTTTGGCATTTCCGTGACCATGGTAGTATTCAAAGTGTTATTTAAAATCTTTTTAACATGATGCTTTGTACGGTAAACTGATTTACTATTCATAAAGAGGGTGAGTTTCTTTGACAGATAGAGCATTGACTTTGCTTTGTTCTGTTGTAAAGCACGCCTAGAGCATGAGAGATTTGTTAGGAGAAACTGAAGACGTAGTCGACTGTTTAGATTGACGTTACCATGTTCCCACCAATAGCGTAGCTCCATTTTCTGCATATAAACACACACAGACAACCCACAACTCCTCTCTTCGCTAGAAACGAAAGAAACGGTAAGACGTGCTCTTCTTGTTGTAGGTCTTTGAATCATAGGTATTAATTAGTAGATATAAGAGCACAAAGTATGTGCTGCAAAATTATTATGATGTACTCGATGCAATCATGGCCTTCCTATAAACATTTCATATTTAATGTCTATATATTCTTGTCTTCGAAAAAAGGCGAAGTAAATCAACCGCGGTAAATCTGGCATGTTCGATTTTGAACAAGGAGACTTTTCATGAGAAAAACTTGATACGCGGCTTTTCGAACTTCTTAAATGTAAGGAAAAATTGCAGGCTGTCGTGTGTTTCACGAGAGATTAGGGAGGTTAAAGTGCCTGGGAGACGGTTTGTTCTCGGAATCGGTCGCCATGTTTCGTATTGATTTGGTGAATATACATTCATAAGATAGCGTGGTGGTAAAAGTAAAATATTCGAACTCCACAGATTGATAGAAACAAAAAAAATTTACAAACAAGGTTCAACAGCCCAGATCGACCAGCTAGTTGGCGGTTGATGATGTAAATTAAAAGTTTCTAGAGCTGACGTTTGTTTCGAACCTAACATTGCATGCATTTTAACACACTTAATGGCTAACATCACAAATTTCAAATTACTTAATAGTAGTATACGAGTTGGCGTTACGAAACCAGTTTTGAAAAGACTGATCTCACACCGAACCGACTCTATACTACTCACCATATGATGATGAATATTCCATGATTCAAAATATTTCATTTACCAAATAGAACCAGATCACCTGATTGTTAAAAGAGGAAGTTCAAATTACGATTCTCTCGTTTGATCACCACAACTGTGTTTCTGTATCATAGATATGATTTTGTCCTCTCTATTGAATAGGTGCCGATGTTTTTGAGAAATTGAATAATATTACATATCTTCACCTCATTATGAAAACTGATATTTAACAAATTATGAAAACATTGATTCAAATTTTGTAATGTGCATGGGCATACCTTGTTATACCATTATCGTGAATGTAACGTTTGCCATCAAAACAGCTCAAAGATACTTTGTTTATCTCATAACTTCCAAGTTGGTGGTTTTGACTTCGGATTCCTCAGATTTAGAAACCTTGTTAATCTGCTAAATCTACTTCTTTCGAAAGTTTCTAGATCCTTGGACTTCATGTATATAAGAACGATAGTTTCATCGACAAAAAAAAAAGAGAGAGAATTGTGAAGAAGCTTAGTGCTGTAAAGTCGAGAAGTTAACTACGTGGAAATAAATCAGTTTTTTGCTGTTACCGACGAACCAGAGTTTTGTCTAGGAACAACCCTGCTCTACATTGACACTCGTAACAGATACAACTGTTTGTTGTGAAATAATGTGTTCTTATAGTTTTCATATTTGATGCTCTTTTTTATATAACATTCTTTTTTATTCCTTCCGCTGTTTTACTGCCTTTGTAACTGTATTTCATGTATGAGTATATTTTAGATCTTAAACCAACAAATTATTACTTGGAATACCGCCAGCTTAATCCTTGAGTTTTCCAATAAATTCTTTGTTTCTTTTGTCAAAATATGGAGTGTTCTCTGGATAGCCGCTGTTGTCAAATCTATCTGTATTATTCCAAAAGTCTTTATACACATCTACAGTTTCAATTTCATAAGTTAGACTGTCTGTGTCTGTTAAAAGTAGTTTTGCTTTGTTGCCACTTTTGTTTGATTCAATTATAACGAAAATCATTCATAATGTCTTACTTAGATGAAGAATGCACGTTCCCACATATGCTGGCCGATTGAGGGTTAGTGTTTCTTTGATCTTGTGCTCTGCAACTAGATTTTCATTGAATATTTATCACTCACATAAGTTGGTTTTAAGCCATATTTGACTATTTCTCTTTACTTTTTAAAAGTCTGCCATTGAATCTTTTCCTAAGGTTTTCCTTTGTTTTAGAAGAAATCTAATTTTTTATTTTTGAATTCTTGTGATGTATATTTAAGAACTCATAAATTGGAAGCTGTCAATGAAAACTATATGTTTCCCAGGCATGAAAGCCATTTAGTTTTCCATTTTACTGGGTATGACTTTAATATCCTGATTTAGTTTAGCAGTTTCTTGCATAATGAAATGAATGTCATAACCTCTCAAATGTAAAATAACAAGAATCTTATCAGTCAGCTTAAAAGTTAAATAAAAATGTGGGTGAGCTGATCCACCATATTTACCAGTTACATGACAATGGTCTCTTACAATAATATCTTCATGAAAATTTCCTTTATTATCATCAGTCATTATTAATAGCTTATTGTGATTTTTCTTTATTCTTTGTTGATACCATTTTGACATATTTTCCATAATTTTAGAAACAGCATTTTCCCCTCTACATTTCTGAACTGGTTTCCTGTATTCATCATCAAAACAACATAAGACCTTAGGCCCATATCCACAATCTGTATTATTTAACAATTGGTTCATACGTCAGCGTGCGTTCATGGAGATATGAAGCACGCGAGAAGTTTGGAGAGCACGAAAGATGTGTAAGAGTTGCTCGAAGCGTAGCCGAGAGCAACTCAAGCCTCTTGAATGACTTCCCAAGTGCTTCATATCTCGATAAACGCACAGCTGACGTATGAACCAATTGTTTAATAACATTTTCAATCCGATGGTTTTAATGTTGCAAAAGGGTTAATATTCCTTCTGCTACGCTTCAGCGCGTTGATAATTTGGTTTCAGGGAAACATTTCGCTACGTTGTAAACGATCTTGTCTTAGATTGGTCAAAAAACTGACTGGTGAATTCATGCATGTAAATTAACTTTCTTTTCTGATTGAATACAAACTTATCTTATCCAATAGAAAAACGAAGATGCTGTTTCTCTAGGGATTTGTTTGCTGACGTCATGAGCGTGCACAATAGAAATATGAAGCACGCTCACGCAATTGAATTTGATTTACTAGCTATGTTATAATATTCATTGACAATCATACAGTTTTATGATTTTTCTGCTTATCTTCACTGCCGAAACACTGCAGACAATATGTACTAAACGCTTTCCATGTTCATCGTTACCTTGGTTCAACATAAATTTATTGAAGTCTTTTATTAGAAAGTAATTTTGATTTTCGTTTTCTGTTATCAATAACAGATTCATCTGATCATCGAATTTTTCTTAAGATATGTAAATAGGAAATGATTTCTTTTCTTCGTAATTGAATACATTAAAATTAATGTTATTTTGTTTCTCGGTTTTATTGAAATGTTTCACAGATACCCGAGTAATGTGATAGCTAAGTAATTCAATTTTTCAACATGTTGTTTTATCAGTTTTTCGATTCACTGACGATATTTTTCTTGAGGGTTTAAATGTCGACTATTACATCATCTGAAACATTGATCATCATTGTTTTTCATGCTGACTAATCCTTTTGATGAGTTTCTTAGCTCACATGGTAGTCTAATATAAGATGCTCCTTTTAACATTTTATATTTCACTATGTTGTCATAATTATGAACAATCAATTCGATAGTCTAACCTGATCCTTATGATTTCCAATTTCCAGTATTATTCAATATTTCCTGTTTTGATGTTTGTAATGCTTCATGTATTTCATAATCATTGATTATGATTTTAGATTTACCTTTGAAATAAACTGTCTTATATGTCTTTTTTATTACCAGACATTTTCGCGAAGATAATCCTAAATGTTTCAATGAATTTGAAACCATTTATTTCCAAAAGTAATGTTATAAATTATTTTTCGATAACTTTAATTGCAGACATAGTTTGATGCTACTCTGGTTTGCAGATTTAATGAATGTAACCGAAGAAGTTACAATTCATAGACCCAACGTTTCGACACTCCTCTCTAGTGCCTTCATCAGGGGTGATCTAAACGCTGCAACAAGAGGTCCTTTTATATGATCACTAATTAGTGGCCTTTTTTTTCTGACGCGGTGTAAATAGGCGTCAGGAAGCAAACCGCCATCGTCACGATTTCAAGGAGTGTGGGCGGAGTTAATATGCCAAGCCTCCAAACAAAGGCGTTGGCGGTAACGCCGATTAGTGGTGATAATTTTAGACTTATCCCACCCAATTGTATGGTGAGTTAGGCATGTTACTCCGATAAAGCTGAATTTTCCTTTTTCCAAAGGAAAACCGCTTTTTGGTGCTCTTTTAACCGTGTACCAAACTGACGTTTGGTCTGTCCGATGTATTCGTTGTTACAGTCATTGCAAGGAATAGAATGAATGGCGTCGGTTCGTTGTTCTTTCGTGATAGGATCCTTTTTTTATGAAATTTAGATTTTAGATGTTGATACTTGCATTTAATCCTATCCCTTGCCAAAACAATCCTATTTTATTTATATTTTATGTCTATTTTAACTTTATCACATCTATTTTTAAACTATTTTATTCTCTCAGACTATATTTTTATACTATAACATAATAAGAGTCCGAACGCGAAGGCTTGCCTTTAGCGTCGAATCTCCACTTTTTATTGCCCAGATCGTCGCTTTGGTCATGTTTAACTGAACTGATCAACAAATCGATCAGCACAGCAACCAACACAGAGTGGGTTTTGAGTTTTGTTTCCTGGACAACTTTCCGCCACAAATCGTGCATTTGTAATAGGATCGATTCTTGTCGATTATTTCTACATAGAGGGAGCTCACATTACTATTTACATCATCGTCAGAACGTGGATCCAAGCTAAGCATCGTCCAAAAGCAGGAACCGGTCAAAGAAGTCAGAACGAATTTGTACGCTTCTCTTGAAACTGCAATCGGGCAAGCCCGCAGATTATCGTTTCTAGCCAGTGACAATTCCTAAAAGATCCACATTTGGCGCTCATCTTAGAATCTACTTTTCAACGGTTGATCGCTCGCTTTCTTAAACTTAACGGAATTCTTTCAAAAAGAAGCCAAATGGTTTAGGGTTGTAATTACCGGAAGATCTTCCATAAACTGGACAATTTTTGAGCGAGTAAATGGTACTTAAAATAGAGCCAAATCAAATTAAAAGAGAGAGGCTTTACCGTAACGTTTTCATTTGCGCAATGATAAAGGTGATTTAAAAGGCTTCCAACAAACTTTGGAACACTGTGTCTGACACTTGAGCCCACCCACGGAAAAAAGCACATGTGCACTTTTGAGAAAACAACGGAACTAGTCGTGGTAAGGACTGTTACGACAATCTTTTCTTGAAAATCAGTAAATGATCTTGCTATCAACCATTCGGCAGTTCAGTAATTGACAGTGGTCTTCTATAAAAGCTGCACTAACCTGACACTAACCAAATGAAACAATTGTTTCTGACATCAGTTATGTTTTTTAATTACTTTGTTTTTGACAACAAAAAATTATTTGTTTTGACCATTATTGTTATAACTATATTTTAAGGTCAGAATAAGTTCAATAACAGTAAATGTTTGTTCGTTTTGCCAATAACAAATAGGTTACAGATTTTAAGCCATTAAGTTTAGGTTAAACCATCTGTTTCGTCCGTTTCACGGTCGTTTTTGCTCACAGTATCACGATTCTGCTCCGCTGTTGTGTTGAAAAATGTAGACAACGTTCTCTGCGAGTTGTCCAATCTCAAGATTTTTTTCGGAGGCATGAGGCTAATCGATGCAAATACATTCAAAGCGACGAAAACGCTCGAACTCTGCTCGAAAACGAAAGCACATGGAACTCCGAGCAATAGCCTCGTTTGCATGCAAAGTCCGAGTTCAGGATCTGGGAACAAGAATGAAGCGAGCGATCAAACGTGATCAAACGAGCGAAGGCACCGTAGTTTTTCGCTTGTTTATGTCTCACCAAAGTGAAACTTTTACAAATTAAAATCCTTTTCACAAAAAAGTTTATATTTCACTAGCTTTGTGCGGTCAGGGCGCATCACAGGCCCGGTAAGTATTTTTATAATGGGCCATTTCGTAGCTTTATGCGCCATACGCGCATGGCGCACGGCCTTCCTTATCCCTGGTGCGTGGGTTTTAAGATTTTTAATTCTTGAAATCAGGAAAGCAAGTTTTATCAACGCTACTTGGCCAATTATGGCCCTTTCTTCTCTAATTTTGGGCTTTTCAGAGCGCGTATTTGCGCTTCGGTGATCATGAATATTTAATGAATGTCACAGCATTCTGCCCTATGCGGTTCAAACTGAAGGCCTTTAGTTCAAACAAATTAGAGATTTATTCTTCAGGCCATTTCAACTAAAATTAGAACTGAATTAGAATTGATAGCGGGGCCATGGGACCTAAAATACTTCTCTGTGATTGGACGACGTGATTGAATACACCACTTTAAATTAAGGTGGTACAACCCTCAAAAAATCAACATTATTTCATATGTTGTTTTACAAAAAGTTATCTATGTCATCTGAAATGACACATGGAGACAACTATATTTTGCAGTTTTTGACTTGATATTTTATTATTGCTGCTGGGAATTAGCAAATGATGCCTCTCAGTAGGCACCCGAACAAGAACAGTCATATCTCTTAAACCTTAGATTAAAAATTCACAAAATTTTTAGACAATGATCTTCACATGCACCTGCATGCAATGAACTACCAAAACACCTCTCAGTCATATAGAATGGAAAATATTAAAGAAAACACAACAACTTTCAGGAATTGATAAGATAAGCAATCTCATTTTGGTCATTTAACAACAAAAGATGCACCTAAGTACATGTTTCTAGTTCATTGCATGCAGAAATATACAGAGATCTCTCACTCCAAAAATGAGAAGAATTGAATAAAACCCTGGAAAGTTATCTTTGTTAGCATGTCGGTAGTTTCACAAAATTCAAAATTGAGAGAAAACTGGTTTAAAGTTTCTAAACTGATTTTTTCAAGACTTAAACACAGTTTCCATGAATTGAACTGTTCAAAACTGACCAAGGCCATAGCTGACACCTTCAGTTTGCTTATTATGATCATCTTTTCGTTTTTTAAGGCCCCTAATCACTTTGTATCGCTTCTTGGTAATAGCTTTGCTTTTATGTTGTGCAATATTAACTCTAAGCTGGTCTTGGAGTCTGAAACCCATCCTTGGTATATTTGCCAGAAGGAATACCAAGGGCTTGGAAAAGCTTAATTATACTAATTGAACCAATATTAAAATAAGAAACATCATCATAAAGTCCTAATTTCAATGTCTCTCTTCCAACATAAATTTCTTTTGGAATCCTTTGCCATGTAAGCATCTTGCCATGTAAGCACTTCTGCAGCAAGTTGTTCTCACTTAGTCGAATATATTCAGGCTTTAGCTTGGCAATAACAGGTAAAGAAAGGCCAGGTCTATGCTTAAAGAGATTTGTATGGTTGGCTTTGTCCTTTTGATACTTGCACCAACTTGCATTACCTGTTGGGCAGTGGTCATGAAGTGGGCATGCCTCACTTGAGGCACAATGCATGTGGCTAGCATGGATAGCTTTCTTCATTCCAGCCAAATTTCCAACATTGGACCTTATGGCAATGCCATAATAGTTCTGCAGTTTATCAATTAGATTGTCTGTGAGTTTCCCTCTGCCTCCAAGGCCTGGATTGTCACGCTTTAATTTGCGAAGTGCAGTTCCAACCCTCTTCTGCACGTGACGGATGCATTCTTTCTTTTCCACTAAAATTCCAGCATCTTGATAAATATTCTTTATCCTGGAAAAACTCTTGCTGTCCCCATCCCCATACCTGTGTACCTGAGATTGTGCATCTCAACAGACCTTTGATATAGTTGATTAAAGCTTTCGATACGAAGCCGAAGATTCCTTCGCTTCGCTTTGATCATGTGAAATGCCATCTGTGGATTAGGCCCTAAGAGGACGCATTTAAAAATACGTTTCTATGGCAACGGAACAACAGTGCCTTACAAATTGCATTTTATTACTATTTTATTACAAATTATTCGCAAAAAGACATTTGGGACGATTAAACAAAAGCCTTTAGAGGTGAAATTAAATGAGAAAAAAATGGACTCATTTTCAACAAAAATTGCATTTTTTTTTGTATCGTACCATTAAGCAGTAGTGAAAAAAAGGCTTGAAAAAAAAATTCAAGCCTGTACAAGATTTGAACGCATGATCTCTGCGATACCGGTGCAGCGCTCTGGTTATTATGTTGGTCCAAGATAACTTTTTTTTTTAATTTTCCAGGCCTTATTTTCACTACTGCTTAAGTAGTGTTCATGACTGCGAAGATCGCTTCCATATTCATTTCTTTATCCGCAGTTCACATGTATGATTTTCATATATTTACAGTCAGTTATTGATGAAGTACCCTGTTTAAATTTGGAAAGCTCTTAAACATTTTCCTGAAGAAAATCCTGTATAAAACTTTCCATGAAAAAAGGAAAAGTTCAGTTAATAGAAATGTAAATAACAGGATAAAACAAAATAAAAGGTTTGACTGGTTAATGCTATAAAAACAAACCTTACCTTGTGATATCATTAAAGAAAATACAATGACAGAGTGATTGCCACTGTAACAACATCCAGATTTTGAATGATAAACACTCTGTTTTTAAAATATCCTGATAGAAAAAATTATTTCTTCCTCATAAACCTGAGTAACATAGAAAGAATTTGGAAGTTTTTAGAAGCTTGGGAAAGTGAAAGAAAGATCTCATGGTACAAAATGGTAGATAAAGATAGATACATGGAGAGATACATGGAGAGAGTTTTTTCAAAATCATACTCTACCCTTTGGCTGAATTACGTCAATATGGCAGACAGCTCACTTGTCCAGGATTGTAATCAATGAAATTACAGTCAATCACTTTCACAAAACAATAGACAATTAAACTCAAATTCAATATATACAACAAACCTTGCACACACAGTTTAATTTAGTTAGTAGTAACTTAATAATAGCTTCTATTGGCTTTCTCTTTGTTTCTTACTAATGACGTTGCCTCGCTAAACTGAGCAAGCTATGCGAAGCGCTTGTTCTTTTGCTGCGTGACGTCACACTTGCAGTGATTTTTGACACCCGCTCATAACTAACTTTCGGAATTTATCGTCATTTGTGCTGAAAATGGACAACGACCGCCATCATCTTACATCATGCTTAGCAGCCTGGCTCCTTAGCTGTGACTGATGAAACGTCTGCTATTTTTTTTCATCCCTTAACGATTTGCTTAGATAGTTGATAGCACCACGAAAAGGCATCCTCGACTCATAAAATAGTTTTTCTTTTCAAAAGTCAAAACAGCAGCCTTTTGTGAAGCTCGCATAATGATTATGAATTTAAGGCCAGGTTACTACGATGTTTTTACAATGGCGCCGTTCAAAGTCAAATCTCCGAAAAGCTTGTTTGCCCTTCGGCATCTCTAAAGGCGGATGGTTACGATAATTCAATGTACGATTTTCATTGGTGAAGACACATACCTCTTACTGATCTCTATTTCCCTCTCTTTGATGGTCCAAAACGAGGTTCCCTAAATTTTAAAAATACGGATCGAGAAAACGAGCTTATCAAATACCTGGGTTCAAGCAGAGGCGATGGTTTCGGTTCGAAAAAATGAAATTTTAATTTAGAGGCCTGGGCAGTTTAATGAGGCCCGTTAAATTCCCCAATCATGGTGAAAGTACTAAATCACAGATATAATTAATAAAAATTTGGATCAGGAAATACTTCCTTTGTAAAATAAACTGAGTGCGACGAACAAGTGAAATTGGTTTGATTCCCAATGTGATAGCAGTTCAGTCGAACTCCTCCTCTCTCTGTTAACACTTTGTGACAGTTCAATAAGTTTATAAACAAACAAAATGGCTCATCATTGAATGGGTTTAGCATTTTATCCACTGACTGAGCCTAGAATAAAGGATAATAAGAAAAATCGCTAAACAATAGTTTATCTCTTCACTAACCTCTTTGTCTACATTTTTGTCTGACAATCAAAATGAGCATATGGTTTAATGTTTCGACGCCGGATTACATTCATGCAGTACGTTCTCGTGTTGATATCGTAATCCTCAAGATTCTGCCTAAAATCTTCGGAGAAAGTTCTATTTCTGTTCATTAAAGAAGCTTCCTCTCGAACTGTATCGATGTAATCTCTCCAGTTTGTGTTTTCGCTCTTTAAAGACCTCTGGTATGGGCAATGTTTTGGATTTCCCGCAGTAACAGGCACAAACATCAATGCCTGGCGTCGAAATATCAGTTCTATAGAAGTAAACACGTACCTTTGCTCTGGCTACCAGCTTTTGCTTTCATACTGCGAACGGTAGATTTATGATGAAATGCATTGAAAAGACCATCATACCATACTGTTGGTATCATGAGGGGACTGTCCGTCTTTTTACATATTTTCTTTCGTCTCTCATTGGTCCAGATGGCCCTATGATGCCATTTGTAATCCACAACGCCAACTACAGGCTCGTACTCTAGGAGCCATTGTTCGAAGACTCTAAACGGCGGAAGCCTATTCATTTGTGGCGGAACGAATGAATCGAAGTGCAGCACCACATCATCATCCGTAAAAATGCAATATCGGTATTTTGGGGATCTCGTTATTGCAGCAAAATATAGCACATTTCGTCCTGTTGCCCATTCGGTATTGGCATCGAACAGATAGGGGATGTGAGGCGATTTTCGCACTGGACATTTAGTACGAAAGCTAAGCACGATGACCTCACAGTTACATGTCTCGGGGTAGCCGATCTCGGAAGACGAGATCAAGTTTGAAGGAAGAAATTGTTCTGTTTGAGTGAGATAAATGAAAACCTTTGGAGATGAATTCTTTCTGTGGCTGTAGCTTGAGTTGGAACAACCTTTCGACTGACGATCTCACCTTCAAGGAAAAGGATATTTTATTTTGACAGGATAGTTTATTTTGAAGTATTAGCAAGTCTGACTGAACCGGCATGCTTTAATTTCAATTCGGGAAAGGAATTACTGAGTGGAGAGGCCTAAAAAGTCTCATATCAAATGACCAATCGCTCAAAACGACTTGATTCATTGACTTGACCGAAGAAAGATTGACCAAAATTTGAAAAGTGAACTCCGTATTTGTTAGAAATATAGTTAAGTTCTCTTCCATTCTCTATGACCAGTAATAGTTTTCATTATAGCTGCACACAACTTTTGATCAAATACATTTTCGATTATTGAAATAATTCTAACAGGTTTGAAGAAGATTTTCCATGTATCGCACAAATTACGACGAAATGTCATATAAAAAAAAAATGTGCAGCAATAGGGCTTTTCAGGCTGTCTTCGCTAGTTTTGGCGAGCGCGAGGCTGCTGCTTAGCTTCGGAAGTCGAAAAAGCCATCACACGTCCCTTAGTATTTTGCTCTTCATGTGAAAATTTGCATGAATAAAATTCATGCTCAGCCATAGGAAAGACACGAGATGGAACCATTCAGTGTCCAATTTTATCATTTCAAAAAGAGAAATACAATCGTTTCCCAGCACTTACAGGGAATCCTGTAGACTACGCCATCCTGTTTTAGTTAGCTCGACAGCATCCTTCGGGCGTATTGGGTGTGATCGTGGCGTAGCCTCTGACTTGAAAACAGCGCGTATGCTTTGTTATCGAAGACAGCGGCGAAGTGTTCTCGGAGAGGCCTTTGAAGTGGGGCAGGACTGCGGTGGATCTGAACTCGGTGTGGTGTTCAGTGCTGGCAGTCAGTGTCTTGTTTTTCGTTACTCTACAGAATGCCTTGAAAAATAGGTAGTCGACGATTACATGGGGTAAATTTGGAATGTTCCTTTTATTTTTAGGGGAGTCTTCTGGTATGCCTCTCTATCGCAAATTTTAAAATTTCACTCTCACAAGATCGAGTAATGTCCAGGATTACACGTAGAGGGGGCCACGCTAGCCCATGAGAGGCATCACAAAGTGTCCTTATGTATAAAAATTCACCATAACACACATAATCCTCTCATAGATGAAGCAATGTAAAATTGTAAATATGAATTATTTTTGTAACAATCTTGGACATACGTGACAAAATTAGGGGATGGACAATCCTGTCATGTGTGGCCAAGAAATAAAATTAATCTACTATAATCTTGGACATTTCAACAAGGACAATGGTGTTGTTATCCTGCCATTATTACAAGTGATCATTTCATCATCTGAAGCTTCTGTTGGAAGACTTTTGTTGCATACCATACAACAGGCTGTTTTAGTAATGTCAACACCAGTGCATTGGCCTGTAAGGATGTTTTCTTTCAGTCCTGGGTTATCGATATTAATGTTGTCAATGTCATCAACGTCATGAATTACACTGAATTGATTTATTCGTATCCACAAATTTAATATCATCAAAGGTGCATACTGTGAGATTTTCAAGCGGTAGCTTTTGCCTACGGTTACTTTATTGATTGTGTTTTCCCAGAGGACAAGTTTCATGGACGGTGTTTCATCGGCTGTTATGCAGTCAACTTTGTATTTGATCTTGACATTGTGTATATTGACCTGCTTCTTTTCACTTTTTTTGAAAATTTTTACTTTTAAGCCTACGGTTTGGCACACATTTGCATCCAAGGCATCCATAACAGTAAGCAGGTTGCTGACACATCAATCATCAAAGGGAAATTCCAGTGTAGCAGTTGTTATTTTTGCAGAATTGATTGTGGTGTATTCCCCATTACCTGAAGTAGTTTTTTTGTGGTATTTTCTTTGGTTTCCGTAATCTTTATTGGTGATCTTTTCTCACGCTTGCTGCAGGTTACTTCGCTTTTGAGGAGAGTAACACACCAAATGCACAGCATCGTTTTGATTGTTTCGGATGTGACAATTATAATAGTTGGTCGTGGAAGTTTTGGCTGTCTTTACAGGGCTCAGCTTACAAATATTGCCTTCAAGAACTGAAATTGTGAGAGCAAATCAAAGCATTATCAAAAGGTAGCATTTATCACTTGACTGTATCTCTAATATTCAGTTGTAATGCACATTTTATTACGAAAATCAATCGATTTGAAAAGAAAAATGGAAGAGCGAAAGAAAGGAAACAAATTTATTGGGAAGGGAACAAATATATTAACATGTTATATATTAGGAAACATTTGTCATCTACCAGGAGTTTTTTCTTACCTGTCAAAGAAGAATCCTCTTCATTATTAATTGCTGCATTTTGAGCCTTGTTTTTACTAAAAATTAAAGATTAAATAATTTAGATTAAGTAATAAGGATATTAATTTTAATATAGATGTGGGACAGTCACCAGCCTGGTTACAATTACTTCAACTCCATTAGAATTGCAAGAGTATGGATAACCAGGATAATGATCAATACGACTGTAAACTGTCATAATTCCAAATGGTCTGACATTATTAACCGATGGTGTAGCTTCATTTCTAGATAAACTATAACCACCAGTGCTATACATACTATTATTGTCTGAATGAATCAACTTTGTCTCTGAGAAAATGTTGACATCGGTATTAGAATACAAGTCTTTACGTACATCTTCAGTATGTCTATGTAAAGATCGTGTGTTTAAGTAACAGAGTTTTAATGGTATTTGATCAACATTGTAAACAGGACTTATACACAAATCTAATTTTACATTATTTTTTAAACGTTCCATCTCTTTCTTTGCGTCAGAGTTAACAGTGACTTTGTGTTCACAAAGATCTGTTATATGTACACCTTATATAATTGTCACCCTACTCAACCCTACATAGTGTATATGAGAAATTGCTTTTCTAGTATTAAGGTTAACTAAAACTTTAGTATCGGTATCACCTTGTGATCTGTGAATGGTTTTAGCTGCAGCAGGTTGTAATGGGACTGTTCTCTAAGAACTTGTGCTGTTCTGTTTCTGCCAATAGCAAACTCTGTAGTAACAGGTTTGATGGGTGTCCATGTAAGTTCAATACCTTGGACATGTAACTGTCTATTTTCAAGTCTGGTTTTGGTTCCGGTGTGGTCAAGTTGTACCCACACAGTACTAGATGGTCTGTCTGTCTGATGTACTCGTACCATATTTATTACATTACCAGCACTATTTGTCATACTATCGTCTAATCTTGTGTGGAGAGATTTCAGTTTTCTCTTCAACTGCAACATTTGGCATGGAATGCAGCTGTTTAGTTTTCTTTGGATCACTAGGTATTTGTTTCATGAATTTATGGCTCGGTTCTTGTGACTCAGCTCCTATGACACTGAATTTTGTTTTGAAACTGTACTTAGCACCTGATATGGCACATTGTGCTCTATCACTGAACTCAATGACCGTTGCATTCTGTATAAACAAGTGAAGAACATCTTTGGGGTAGTGACAACTGTTGGTTCTATCATTCTTTCTTTGAATTTCATAATATCTTCTGTAGTATGGTTTCCTTCTCCTAACCTATTCAACACCTCTCTTTGTCTCATTATTTCATGTAGTCTAAACATACTGAAATGTTCTTGCCACAAATTGGGAGCAAGAATACCATATCCAGAGTTGTCCATATCTTTTAAATACATAACCATCCGCCCATCCGTAACTGGTTGGAGTTGAAATAGATCACCAATAGCAATAATACTAACACCCCTAAAAGGTAAAGAACTACCTTTAATATCCTTCAATCTATTGTTGATTTCAACATTAAACATTGTGTTGCCAACCATGGATATTTCATCTGTGAATATAAATTTACCTCGAACAAGCTGCCTTATTATTGTGTGTATTGTATTACCTTTAATATTATATGCTGCTTTACCATTTTATGAGGTGTGCTGTACCCACACCAGCCCCTCCACTCAAAAAAAAAAGTAGAATGGCTCATCAGATGTTTCATTCATCATCATCATTATGATCATCATCCGTAAATGTTTATAACAGAAGATTATCAGTATCTATTATATATTTCTTCACAGTCATCCTCCAAATCTATATTATCATTAATTGGCTTTAAAAGCTCCACTCCATCTTCAGGAGGTGAAGTATTTATAAATATAACTTGTCGAATATGCCTTTTTCATAGGAAGTTTTTAAACAATATACACAGCCTCTTGAGCACTTATTTAAACATTATTCAAAACTTTGCCAATGTCTCTGACTTGCTGTTTTATACTGGAATTCTCTTCATTTGCTTCCGTACAAGCCTATTGTAAAAGTTCACTCATTCCTTTTTGAGCTTTTGATATATAAGTCACCATATACACAGCACATGCATAAACATCTACAACAAACTGAATGTCCATATTTGCTCTCCATGCACTAAGACAAGCAGGATTGTAATTGTTCATCCTCAATTCATTTGGATTTCTTTTCGAAAACGCAGTAGGTGCATTAAATGATGAGCTTATAGCTAGCGAGTAGTTTTCTTTTGCGAGACTGAGCTCAAAAAGTAACTGATCAAAGAATATATCTTCGCCTTCCTTCGCATCATTTGGATGCTTTTGGATTTATTTCCTTGCATCTTTGTGACTTTTTATTTTACTTCGAGGGATATCAGTATTTAGAGGGTACAAAATTTCTGTCTGTGTCCACCGTCACTTTTTGTATTCTTCCGACAACTATGAGAATATCTGTGTACTTATCTGTTGACTAGTTTAAGTGGTTCATGGTTGTCTGTTGGTCTTTGTCAACTAATTATATTATCCATATCTGATGTCACGTTTGCATCACTGTCCATAGAAAACTGTCATGTGTTCTCAAGCCATATCAACATTTGAATATAAGGTGAACCTCTTGGCTGGTATTCAACAACCTAAAACCAGCCAGAAATCTTCCCTACAGGTGCAGCATCACCTAAGAGAAACTGCGAGGAATTGACTAATTTCATAGTCAAAATGTCTGGCGCAAGTTACAGGATCACGTTGAATTAATCTACATTTTTCTTCCCAGTTTAAACTCTCTAGTTCGTTATCAGTATATTTTTGCTGATTAACAATTTGACCAAGTATTCTAAGAAGGTGTATCCATTGTGTCTTTGCTGATGAGAAACTACAAAACGAGGAAGCTGGACCTGACTGTCTTCATTACAAAAAGGTCTCTTTTAACTTTCCCAAAATATGGAGGTGAACTTCTTGAGGCTCTCAGAAATTTAAATCCCTCATTATGAAAGATTAAGCTATCAAATGTTCTTTGTTGTTTTACGTTTCCTGCATTTTGGATCCTGCTATTACATTTTCTGAGTGCAATTTGGGACTGGCCTAAAAGGATTTTCATTTGTGACGTTTTTGTTTTACAAAGTATGTTCTCAACACACTTGGCTGGTCTTCTATTTGAACTTCTAAGTTCAGACTTATAGATTTCACTGTAGTGGAGTTCAACCATATGTTTCTTATTTTCTGGTCTTCTCTGGCCAAGAAATATTCTAGGATATGCTAATTCTTCAGAATATTTGTATCTGAATACACTCAATGGCCTATCACCCTAAGCTGGTGCAACATTGAGAATATTTTGACGTTCAGTGGTTCTCAAAAGTCGGTTGATGTTAGCAGAGCATCGGTAAAACCTGTCGAATTTCTACTTCATCTTCACTCCATTCATCCTCACCATCTAGTTCTTGTGAATCTACATTAATATTGTTGCTATTTATACCAGCTGTTACTGATTGTTAATCACATGTATTGTCACTCTTATTCTCATGTTGTAAAATTTCTTCATTATAATTAATAATACAATTTTGCTTCAATACAATACCTTAATCTTTATAAAGACCAATACAACTAATAAGGCACAATGCCGCTTCAACAACCTTATGAGGTCTTACATTAAAAGACGTTGCAGAACTCTTGTACCTCAACTTTCTTTTTAAATTCACTTTTATTGTACCAGTCTCACCAAGTAACCGTGGTAACACACTAACTGTATTAGTAACATCTGCAGGCACATTTACAATATTACCATGGATTTTGAGTTGCTATACTCCAGGGGCTTGCATTAATTTTTTTAATGCAATTCTTAGTGCTAGCAATCTACATTCTAATTCATTGAGATAAAAGGAATGTTGGTTTTTGTGGGAATACCAAACCACTGACAACAACAAATAGTGGAATTCTGTTTTTAACCAAGTTATTATGGCATGTTTTACAAACCCATTCATTGTCATCAACACTTGTCATATAACCGAGATACTTGTCAATATCTGGGTTAGACTGTATTAGTTTATCAATACAAACTACACTATGATAATACTATTACAGATCACAACAGGCACAGATGTACAGTGGACCTTGAAGTACAACTCATGAAATCCAAGATTGAATATTATTTTTGCGTTTTGCTGTGTAACTTTTCATGTAGGCATTATTTTTTGCCTTTTCTTATTCAGATACTTTGGATGCTCTTCGATTCTTCTTGTATGCTCTATGCTTTTCTTTCTCCTCCGCTGTTTTAGCTGTTCTATATTGCCTCCTACAGTGGGCTTTTTTTCTCTTATTCCTGTTTGCCGTTGCTTGTTGTATCCTTTTGTGTCTTTTGTGTCTTTCTAAATTCTTTCATCTAGGCGTTACGCATCCTTTTTCGTTCATTTTCACTTGATTATTTAGCATTGTTATGAAATGTTTCACTGTGTGCTTGATTTGAACTTGTTTGAGACAGAGTTGATAAAGTTGAGATGCATTTCACCTATGTGTCCTAGATACATAGACATTGGATGGTTTATCATATTTGATGGTTCAACCGAGGTCATCTCTGAAAATTTTTCATTAAATTCTGATGCGAATCTTTAAATCTATTGCATCAGCCACTGCTTGTATATCGATAATGATGAGCCCATATTCCTAAACATATTGGATAACGTATTCTAACCATGACGTTTCTTCATCACTTTCTACAAATCGTTCAGGATTATCTCTTAAATATTGAATGCATCTAGCTTTAATTTCTAAAACAGCAATCTTCTCCTCCATCAACATCTAGTGTCCTTAAACCATGCTAAATCAGTATATAGTTACACAGGGCATATGCACTATCACTACATGTATCTGCTTCAGAACCAGGCACAACTCTCAGGGATGTTATCATCAATTTTTATATCAATTGTCCCATTGCTGGGACCGTCTTCCTCCCGAAGGAGATCTTTTGTCCCATTACTGGGATTATTTGTCTCCCGAAGGAGGTCTTTTGTCCCATTGCTGGGATTATTTGTCTCCCGAAGGAGGTTTTTTTTGTCCCATTTCCTGGACTGTTTGTCTCCCAAAGGAGTTTCTTGTCTCATTGCTGGGATTATTTGTATCTCAAGGAGGTTTCTTGTCCCATTGCTGATCTATTTGTCTCCCGATGAGGGTTTTTTGTCCCATTTCCCGGACTGTTTGTCTCCCGAAGGAAGTTTTTTTGTCTCATTGCTTGGATTATTTGTCTCTCCGGAAGGAGGTTTTTTGTCCCATTTCTGGACTCTTTGTCTCCCGAAAGAGGCTTTTTGTCCCATTTCTGGATTCTTTGTCTCCCGAAAGAGGCTTTTTGTCCCATTTCTGGACTCTTTGTCTCCCGAAAGAGGCTTTTTGTCCCATTTCTGGACTCTTTGTCTCCCGAAGGAAGTTTTTTTTCCCATTGCTGGAACTATTTGTTTCCCGAAGGAGGTTTTTCTATCCTATTGCTGGGATTATTTGTCTCCCGAAGGAGGTTTTTTTGTCACAAACAAAAATACACAAAAACGAAAGCAGTTAGTTCTAAGGCTGGGACGAAATTTCTTTGATGTTCAGTAATTCCAAAAGTGGTTTGTAAGTGAAAACTTGAATGGTGGCTGGATATGTAACTCTTTTATCAACCTACGTTTATGAAAGTTGCTTAGGCCTCTAACATTCAAGGAAAGAAATTTGATGCTTTCAGGCTTAGCTTTCGAATTATGCATTCTTAATGCAAGAATAATTAAGTGTTATCACATTTATAATAGGTGCTATTTGCTCGGAAAATGAATAGAATAGCAAAACAAATGTAAAAGTAGTAAGAGAATAATTTAAGTTTTGAACAAGAAGTACAACACAGACACTTAACAACAACACACAAAATATATAAACAAACGAAAGCGCACTTACCATCTCGGTTGCTGCACACTTTCGCCGAGATCTCCATGGCAAATGGTTGTATTATACTATGGTATTAAAAGTGACAAGCAGTTTTGCCTGCGCCGAAATTGTAAACAAAACTATAAATCATACAGTTCATTTAGCTATAAATACAATTACGCAGTATATAATGACAACAAAACAGCAACATAAGGATTACTCATGTCTGATTTTAAAGGACTTGAGACCTTCAGAATCGATTTCGGGTAAATTTCCGCACAGCCCCATACTACATTATGCATTCAGTTCTTGGATAGAGAAAACAATGACTAAACAATACATTGCCATTGGGAAAACAGATTTGTTTTACAATAGTATGGGGCTGTGCGGAAATTTTACCTCGATTTCTTTATACAGTATCTGCGCGGGAACTGACCATGGGATGAACGCGAACTGGACTCCTTCTCTTTCTTTAAGTTGCTTTAAATGATCTTTCCGTAGTTTGGCTCTTTCACTTCGAACTGATTTTGACACGTCGTCGGATATGAATATCTGACTGTCGCAGAAAGGGTTATCTTTCAGGGTGTTTGCTGCAGCCTTTAAAATTCGTCCTTTATCAGGATATCTAAGTAAGTAGACATGGATAGGCCTTGACTGCGGAGCGGTAGCGCTCGCAGCCGCTTGGTTGAACTTCGTACGGTGCGCTCGCATGACTTCAATATTATCGAGGCCCATGTGCTTACTGAAAAGTTCTTCCTCTAAGAATTCTTCTACGGAGCTGCAATCTTTTTCGGCGCCTTCCTTTAAACCCCGTATGATCACGTTGTTCCTCTTGGACCTGTTCTCCAAGTCTTCAATTTTCTTGTTCAGGGCGTCTATCTCTTTGCGGTTTGCCTTCTCTGCAAGAGCGCTTTTAACCTCGGTCACATCGTGGTCTAAAAGTTTATAACTATCTTTCAATTCGTCGACATCCTGAGCGGTTTTCTTTTGACTTTTTTCCAAACTTTCTAGCTTCATCAGGATGGCGTTCAACTTCGACTCTTGTTCATCTTTAGCGGCGAGCAATTCGTCCATCTTCGCAAGTACTGCGTCTAGCTTCGCTTCAGTGTCGGGCATTTCGGTTCGTTGCTTTGCTTTCGACCTTGTTCGTCTAGCAGACATTCGCTTGTCACCAATTAATAAACTCAAAAGATTATAACGCGGTCATAGTAACCTATTAAGGATCAAAATTTTGAAAGTTTCATAGAGAGAGCTCGGAGCCGCGTCCGTTCAGCTTGGCGTCATCACGTGACCCCCCTATTTTATTTTCACACGGCAGTACAAATGCTAGAGGTGTTGCAATTCTCATAAAGAATAGTTTGAAAATTATTATTCAACAAAGTGAAATAAGTTCGGATGGCAGGTTTATTGTTCTAAAAGCTGCTATTCACAATGAGATATACACAATTGCAAACATATATGGCCCAAACAAAGACGCCGATGCTGTCAAGTTTTATCGTAATTTATCAAAATTATTAAGAAATGACGAATTTGGTAATGAAGAAAACATTATTATAGGTGGAGATTTTAACTGTCCTCTCGACATCACACTTGACAAAAAAGGTGGTTTACCGATTCCTCGAAAATATGTAATCAACTCTATAGATGAATTGCAAAATGAATTCAGTCTGCACGACATTTGGCGCCTAAAAAACCCAACATTGCAAAGCTTTACCTGGGGGCGTTGTTCACCTTTTATATTTTGCCGACTAGATTACTGGCTAATATCCGATAAATTACATGATTTGGTAACTAAGGTCGATATCATACCCTCGATCAAAACAGACCATTCCGCTATTTTTTTAGAACTTGAAGAAACCGAATCAAGTGGAAGAGGAGCTGGCTTCTGGAAACTAAACACTTCTCTATTGGCAAATGAAAATTATAAACATATGATAACAAACAATTTACCGACCTGGCTGGATGCAGGTAAAGATATACATGATCCCAGACTTTTGTGGGATTGGATCAAGTTTAATATAAGGTCAAACTCCATCATATTCTCCAAACAAATAGCTTCCTTTCGACGGAAACAAGAAGAGGAATTAAATAAACGTTATCAGGAGGCAGTCCTAATGTTTCACACAAATCCTTGTAACAATACGCGTCTGGCACTAGAAAAATCTAAGCAGGATCTTGAAGCACTGTACGAGGACAAAGTAGAAGGGATTATACTACGCGCAAGAGCTCGATGGCACGAACACGGTGAAAAGAATAGCAAATATTTTTTAAATCTCGAGAAACGCAACCATGTTAAAAAGCATGTAAGAAAGCTGCACATTAGCGGTGTAATTTCTACTGACCCCTTTATGATTATGGATTCACAACGCAAATTTTATAAGAACTTATATCGTTGTAGAAATATTAATCTAGATAATGCAGAATCATCGATTTTTTTCGATAGTCCAAATTTACCCAGTATTTCACATGATTCAAGAATAATATGTGAGGGTAGAATAACTGCGGAAGAATGCCAGAACGTTCTCAAAACTTTTCCAACTGCAAAAACGCCAGGCAACGACGGGTTACCCATTGAATTTTATAACACCTTTTGGCCATTACTTAGTGATACTTTGATTAATTCATTTAATGAAGCTTTTATGAAGAAGGAAATGTCCCCATCTCAGAGACAGGCAGTGATTACTCTTATTGAGAAACAGGACAAGGATGGGACTTACTTAGAAAATTGGAGGCCAATATCCTTGACTAACGTCGACGCCAAAATTGCGTCCAAAGTTATAGCGACCCGTATTGTCAAAGTTTTACCCGAAATCATTCATAGCAATCAAACTGGGTACGTTTCAGGTCGCTACATAGGGGAGGCCGCAAGATCAATTCTAGATATAATGGATTACACGAAAACTTATGAAATCCCTGGATTGCTACTTTTTATAGATTTTGAGAAAGCTTTTGATAGTCTGGAGTGGAATTTTATGTTCAAATGCTTAGAAGTCTTTGGATTTGGATCCAGTCTTACAAGATGGATAGAAACCTTTTACAGTAACATAACAAGTTGTATTATCAACAATGGAACGCTCTCAGCTAGCTTTGAAATAAATCGAGGTGTAAGGCAGGGAGACCCCCTTTCTCCTTACTTGTTTATCATTGCTATGGAACTACTAGCAGTCGCTATTCGCTCATGTTCAGAAATAGATGAAATCAAAATAGATGAAAAAGAATTCAAAATGGTACAGTATGCAGATGATTTAACAGCTTTTGTGTCGGATATCAGATCTGCTCAATACCTTTTTAAGTTACTTGATCAATTCCAAAAATGTTCTGGCCTAAAGGTGAATTATACAAAAACCGAAGCAATGTGGATTGGCTCTTCCCGTAATAACATCGAAACACCTCTAGCATTGAAATGGCGTAAAACTGTAAAAGCTTTAGGGGTTCACTTTAGTTACAATAACGAAGAATCAGTGCAAAAGAATTTCTACGATAAGCTCAAAGGAATTAAATCTCAGATACGCTTGTGGAGTTGGAGAGGCCTCTCTCTGTTTGGTAAAGTTACAATTATTAAGAGTTTACTACTTCCTAAAGTTTTATACATCTCGTCAATTCTTCCTTCTCCTTTGGAGTTCATAAAGGCCCTTCAATCAATTATATATAATTTTCTTTGGAAGGGTCCTGATAAAATCGCCAGGACAGCAGTAATAAATGATGTTGAATTTGGTGGCCTAAAGGTAACTGATTTTACAACGTCAATTATATCACTCCGACTTTCATGGATTGGAAGATTTCTAAGCGATAACTTTTATCCCTGGAAAGCGTATCTATTACATTTACTAAAACCTTTTGGTGGAGAATTTTTTCTTCATTGTGATTATAATATTAATGACTATAACATTTCCCCAATATTTTATAAGGAGATGTTACACTGGTGGTCAGATTTTCGTTCTAGATTTGATCTTGTAAGTCTACGTGAAACAATCATCTGGAACAGTCATAACATTAGAGTAAACGGCAAACCTTTATTCTATTATAATTATAATAGCGCAAATATTATTCTTTTAAGCGACTTAAAATTTGATTTGAGTAACACAGAGTCCTTTAACCTTGCAAAACGTAATGGTTTAAAAGATTCCAACTTTCTGACCTGGACTGGTGTTCGTTGCGCAGTACCAAGTCATCTAAGAATTCGATGCCACGAAATTAAGAAAGATCATGTCAGATCACTGCAATTTAAAATCGGTGATAAAATCTTTGATCCAGCACTTAGCAAGTCTAGAGATTTCTACGGTTTGCTTATATCCAGTAAGGCGACAGAGTCCAGAGGCTTCACAAAGTTGAAATCTAAATTTTCTATTGATGATGTGGAAACAAAAAAGGCCTTCTCATTAATAAGGTCCTGTATCTGCGAGACATATGTGCAATGCTTTCAATTTAAAATACTAAATGACATTTTATTCACAAATTCCCGCTTAGCTAAGATAGGTTTAATACAAAGCGATCTTTGCACTTTTTGCAATACTAGTGCGGAAACAATTGATCACTTATTCTTTTACTGTGTTCACTCACATGCATTTTGGGAAGAATTTGAATCTTATTGGATCGCTATAGCCAAAGAACAAAGGAAACTTGAGTTAAAGACTATTTTAATTGGTGTCACAGATACTAATTGTTCTTTATTTAATTACTTAATCGCTTTAGGTAAGCTACATTTATGGAATTGCCGTAGGAATAATAGTCTTCCTTTTTTCCCCTCGTATAAGGAACTAGTTAAAAGAAAATATGAAACTGAATGTCACATTGCGGCTAAGTTTAATGATAGGAAGATGCTAGAGGCTAAATGGAAACCCATTTTGAATTATAATTTAATAGATACATAGGTGTGTAAGCGATAAAAAAAAAAAACTGTAAAAAGTAGGGTAAGAATTGCAGTCTAAGGAAGTATTATATAGTAAGTAGAATAAGTAACGTCTTGTAGGTGGTATTGTAAGTAGTGTTCGTCTTGTTTTGTAAAGTAGTGTTCTTCGTGTTGCAATTAAAAAAAAAAAAAAAAAAACTCTTTTATCAACCATTTCAAGCGAAGTAGAAGCTGATTTCAGTTAAAAGTGATAACAGCACGAAATAAGAGTATTTCGAGGACCCTGTTTAATGTTGCAAAGTACTTTAACATTCTCCTTAAAAAAAAATACTGTAAACAAACTTTCCTTAAAAAAAGGGAAAGTTCAGTTGATAGAAATGTCAATGGAAGGCTAAAACAAAATAGAAGGTTTGATTGGTCAATGCTATAAAAACAAATCTTACTTTGTGATATCATTAAAGAAAATACAATGACAGAGTGGTTATCATAGCTACAACATCCAGATTTTGATTGAGAAACACTCCGTTTTTCAGAAAGGATTTGGAAGTTTTTACAAGCTTGGGAAAGCGAATGAAAGGTCGGATAGAACAATATGAAAAGACAAGGCAATCATCTAAAAAATTGAAAAATAAAAATAGATACATTGAAAGATAGTTTTTAAAAATTACATCCTAGCCCGTTGGCTAAATTAAGTCATTATATAGACTAATAAAAAATATAATCATGTATAAAAATATACCAATGGTATATAAAGTAGCCTGGTGGACTAAAAAGCCACAAAATATCATACAAAGTCCACGTGCAAGAAAACTACACAGGGAGTTTTCAGTAATCACAAGTTCAAAAAGCAAGGCAGCAAGCTAAAGACTCTTCGGCTTTCATTACCTTCTTTGCAACACAAGCTGACACTGAAAAAATAAATGCATACTCTTGGTTCACAACTGTTCATAAAAATTCGATTAAATAACAACCCAAAAGTTAACTTGGATTGTTGAGCAAAATCAGTGATCAGATTGACCCCTGATAAATCAAAGCAGCAGCCTTTTGTGGAGCTCCCATGATGGTTATGAATTTAAGGCCAGGTTACTACGATGTTTTTACGATGGCGCCGTTCAAAGTCAAATCTCCGAATAGTTTGTTTGCCCTTTAGCAACTCAAAACGCAGTTGGTTACAATAATTCAATGTGCGATTTTCATTGGTGAAGATATATATCTCTTTCTGACCTCTATTTCTGTTCGTTAAGGTTTGAGTTTTTTCCTCTCGGATGGCCCACAACGAGGTTCCCTAAATTATTTAAAAAACGAATCGAGAAAACGAGGTTATCAAATCTCTGGGTTCAAACAGAGAGCGATGGTTTCTTTTCGAAAAACTGAAATTTTAATTTACTTTACCTCTTCACTAACCTTATCAACTACATCTCTGTCTGAAAATCAAAATGAGCGTACGGTTTAATGTGTTGATGACGTGTTACAATACGTTGTCGTATTGATAACGCAACCCTCAAGATTCCGCCTAAAATCTTCGACTAAGGTCCTATTTCTGTAAATTAAAGGAGGTTTCTCTTGAACTGTATCGATGTAATCTCCCCAGTTTGTGTTTTCGTTCTTTAAAGACGTTGGGTATGGGCGATGTTTTGGATTTCCCGCACTAACAGGCACAAACATCAATGCTTGGCCTCGAATTATCAGTTCCACAGCAGAAAACATATACCTCTGCTGTGACCACAAGCTTTTGTTTTCATACTGCGAACGGTAAGGGGAGAGATACTCGATAGATTTGTAATGAAATGCATTGAAAAGACCATCATACCATACTTTTGGTATCACAAGGGGACTGTCCGTCTTGTTACATATTTTCTTTCTTCTCTCATTGGCCCAGATGGCCCCATGATGCCATTTGTAATCCACAACGCCAACTTCAGGCTCGTACTCTAAGAGCCATTGTTCGAAGACTCTAGACGGCGGAAGCCTCTTTATTTGTGGCGATGCAAATAAATCTAAGAGCAGCACCACATCATCATCTATAAAAATGTAATAATGGTATTTTGGCGATCTTGTTACTGCAGCAAAATACAGCACATTTCGCCCTGTTGCCCATCCAGTATTGGCATCGAACAGATAGGTGATATGAGGCGACTTTTGCACTTGACATTTAGTACGAAAGCTTAGCACTATGACATCACAGTTACATGTTTCGTGGTCGCCGCTCTCGGAAGAAGAGGCCAAGTTTGAGGGAACCCGTTGTTCTGTTTGAGTAAGATAAATGAGAACCTTTGAGGATGACTTCTTTGTGGCTTTCTCTGTGGCTGTAGCTTGAGTTGCAACAACCTTTGGACTGACGATCTCACTTACGATAGAGGAAATATTGAAATTTATTTTGAAGTATTAAGAGAGAATTTTTCTGGAGACCGCGTGAAATCAAAAAAATGTGGCACATGCCTAGAAAAAGCCCTACCTTCATACTTCGCTCAAAGATACCTTAGGGTAAGTCTATAAACGTGGTATAATTTTTTTGTTCAGAACTGTTTTTATTTTCTAGAAAATCACCAAACACTGTATCGAGCCCCAACCGCCATAACAGTGGCCGAAATGAAGCCGACGAGTAGGGCAACAAAAACGTTATTCTTCAAAAGCGCAAAAGAAAGCAAGTCTTTCCGAATATTATCTATTTTTATACGATGTATTAACAAAATGAATAAAATGATTTGAATCTAATAACGGGATTATTGACATAACTATGTTATTTGAAAATCGCCAAAATTTGATTGATTAAAAATTTTATTTTGGAGCAGTTTTTCGATAAAAATTTTTCCTACTCGGTATAACTCGGAATCACTTGAGATGAGCATTTCTGAAAATTGGAAATGATGTTCTTTTCAAGGATATAAAAATTAATTTGGGGCTCTTAATTAATGCGAAGAAATAGCCCGATCTATTTCGTGCAAATTGCAACGCCGCCGTGTAAACAACCGCAGATAATCCAATTATTCTTTTATTATCGAAGCCATAATTTCTGCAAAATCTTACTGCTTTGAGCTGTGCTTTATCAGAAACTCAATATGTTACCCTTACCTTCTGAAACCAGTGATTAAGGAGTGATGTTTCCTTTTTTTTTGTTTCAAATCGCCATGTTCACTTGAAAAGTGTTTACAACGTCCGGCTTGACCATTTACAATACTCGAAGCTGTTCATAAATCATCGCAGACCATCGCAACTCTTGACTTATTTCTGCTTCCATACAACTCCAGTATATACAAAAGTCTTTTTCGCATGATAAACCAAGATGCTTTGATTGCTTACAGTTTCAGTTAAGAAACGTTTGGCTCCCCAAATGGCACAACGATGTTCACCGACGAAGTCGTGTGTCATCACCCATGTTTGTCACGCAATCACGCTAAACGTGCACAGGACAGGCATTCGTCTGCAGACATCGCTGTACCGAGTGCAGGGCCAACTAATATTTATTTCTTAGTCAGTGTTATGTTTTAAACAAAAACCTGCGCGAATTCACTTAAAAAACGTTGTAGATCTCTTTTGAGTGTTTTGAATCAGTGCCATTCTGAAAAACTACTTTTTGACGTTTTCGTAAATTTAGTCACCCCCTGGTACTGACTATACATGCGTTGTTATCGACTCTATTTCCACGACTTCGCGCTTGCAAAGATTATATTTATCAATAGGCACTTTAAGCATGACGTTTAACGACAAACGGCAAACGCAAGTTTGTCTTTCATTTTGTTACCTATTTATGGAATTCTTAAAAAAATCCTGCACAAAAAATAAAATAAAATAAAATAACACATTCACGACAAACACAAACCTACTTAATTCCGTGTACATACGCCTAAAGACAGACGACAGAAATTGAATTTTTGACGTTCGCGGTTAAAAACAAACGTCATGCGTAACCTCTCAAATGACGAACATCCCAGTTAACTAAAACAACTGGAAGTTAATTGTCTAGTGCTCCGTGATTATATACATCACCTACGTGTCCCTAATGGATCGATAAGGTCCACCATGACCTTCAGTGGCAGGCAGACAGGTTCCACGGTAAGGCGTTCTTTTCTAATGACACTGGAAAAATTCTACCGACTATGTAAACAGAACAACAGACTAACAATTTCGTGCTTTATCTGAGCACTTTGAACGTTAAACTTCACTAAAAACGTAAATCTTCGAGTCACAAAGTCGGCCGCTTGTATCAGGCCGCGAGACATTACGTGTTATTTGATATCGCCTGACTGTAGGTCATTACAATTACATTTTTTAAAGCTTTGGACTTACACAATCTCTGTTTTTTGTTTTTGTTGTTGTTGTTGTTTTTTTTAATTTTCCTTACGATAGCGTGCTCATCAATTTAAACCTTTCGATTTTGTACCTTGATTGCTACGATGATAATGGCCATCGCTAGAAACTTGACAGTTTTCTCAACTCGAACTCGGAAAAAGTTGTTTCCCGTCCCTTAATCAAACAATTAATCGGCCATTCTTTGAGATCCCGAATTCTCGACAAGACAGAGGCGGCGTACCCTCGGAGATTCAAGAAAGGAAGGAAGTTCCTCCATACCAGCTAACTGAATGAGTTTTATAAAGCAAAAAAAGAAAGAAAGAAAGAAAGAAAGAAAGAAAGAAAGGAAAAGAATACAGTGTCATATACTTTAGGTGTTTTCCTGGTCAATGAAACCAATATTCAAGCTACATGTAGTTCGTCACTGCTGACAGGTACAGCTAAAACAAAGGGCTTCGATCTTGCTCACGTAAGGCTGCTTACGATGAACGGAGATATCGCTGATATCAATGCTAAAAAATAAGCAAATATCCTTCAGCACTGAAATGGAAAAGCTCTTTAACTTGGACTTTGCTGCCATTTCACAAAGATTGTACGCATCATATGTGATAGGGTGTCTAAGCGCCAGTTCGTTTAAAGCCGCATTCGACAGCTCTTGGATTCTTGCTTCACTTGCAGCGGCCTCTAAGTCGTCATCAGACAGTTCCTCGTCATCCTGGAGGGTCTTTTTCGCAGCCAGTCGGGAAAAGAAGGCAGCTATTTGATTTGCTGTAAGGAAATCGTCGCTTGTAAACAGGCGGTTACCACTCGCATCTTTGGCGCTTACCATCGCACGTACAACTGATGCAGGGTCTGCTTTCTGTCCTGATTGTTCCCCCAGTTTAAATTTGGCAGTAAGATAGGCCTTCTGGCTGGAAGTAAATCTCTTTCGTGGGGCACCAGCCCTTAGTGCCCAGCCCATTGGTACTTTTCTGCACGAATCTGGTATGATGTCAGGTCTACTGTTTGCAATAACCTCTGGTACTGAAGGGGTCTGTCCCTCCAGTTTCTCTCCATACACCTTGACAGCTCTGTCTGTTAAGGTCTTGCGCTCTAAAGCTCGCTCGTGTTTAACACAATCTAAGTGTCGCTGCATTGAAAAATACTTTAGGAATGTCCGTGTGCAGCTCTCCTCAGGACAAACAAAAAGTCCTTCTTCTACACCTGTCAGATTTTCTACGAATTCAGCGTTAGCCTCTTGGTCTACTTGATCCTCATGAACTTGAGGCTGTACGTTTTTTCTTCTTGCCTTGACTGAAGTGAAGGTACTGGAATGTGTTTGAGTACTTGTGAGTGACGGAAGCTCCGACAACGGTGGATTCTCCAACTTTAAAAGTTTCCCAGGGCCAACACCGTACGCCTTCCAAACGCGAATTCCGTCACCGTTATACTCAACATTGTTAATCAAACTCACACCTTCGACCTTCAAAGATTGCTCAAGAGGTGTGGCTGATTCACACAGAGTAACGTTAACCGCGGACACTCCCCTGAAGGAAAGAATTGCATCAGACATCTGAGCGGGAGTCTCAATATCGCTGCCAGAATTTAGGTGAACTCTCATATGTGATTTGATCGTAGCAGCCTTTCTATCGCAAGGCCCTTTTCCCCCTTGGGGATCCGAGAAATCAAGGCGCTTTATGGATACGCCAAACTGCTCGCCGAGGACTCTTGCCACACAATGGTTGCTCCACAGTGATAACATCCGGCATTGTCCTGCCGATAATACACGGACGCTAGATTGGGTACTGTGATCTTGAGCTGCCGTATAACATCTGCCATCACTGCGAGTACAGCACAGTTGTCTTGATTGCACGGTTTAAAAATGTGTACAAATGTAAGCATTTGCATCTCATCCCCTTCGCGCTTTGTCGCTACTGTCACATGCCAGGGGATACCACGTTTCCCACACCAGTCGGTCTGGCTCTCTCTGTACTTTCTGGGCAAATATTTCATGGCCCAATCTTGCATTAGCAGCACTGAAGTTTCATCTAGTTGCTCCAAAAGCTCCACTCGAGCAGAATCTTGGTTGACAGAGCGAAGAAGGTGTGACTTCCAAGCCCAGATGGCTTTTGTTGGCTTGCTTCACCCTGAAGAGAAGATCTTCCTTTTCCACAGATGATAGATTTTCAGTCTGCGCCGCCAGGCCTGCCACAATTTGAAGTAAGGTCTCAGATAGAAGGTCGCAGCGGTCACATGCGTCATTGTGGTCATGCTCGCAGACAGACTGATATGCAGGATCCTTGGGGTCGCTTAAGGCAAACGGTCTGCAATGATCGGGCATTGACGAGCTTTTAGACACATGCACCTGTGAATTTAAGCCACAGAATATTCGGATTTTTAGTGCAAGAGGTATTTCGATCAGTACAATTACTTTCAGTACAGCAATCAGGGGAGTTATTTGACAAATATCCAACTTCTGAAAAATTGAATCAGTGGCAAACAACAGTTCTCTTTGTATTTATTTATTCCATTGTGTAAAAACTAGCGTGCCGCAAAGTCATCAATCAATTCGCAATAAAGTGCGTGAAATACGTTGTTTAAGATTTTTTTTAATTAGGCCATCTTTTTTTCTATTTTCAGAGCAGCCCGACGGACTCGGCTAATTTTCGGTTGGTGTAGCCGACATACTCTGCATCACACAAATCATATTTACAATTGTACACAACGCATTGTTGGCTAATTATAGGTGGTTTGGGCTCGCAGATCTCGAGGCCTTCACATATTTTGCGACTCTTGAACACAGGTTGAAGAGTGTGATCTATTTCTTTGCTTAGATCTGATAGTTGCCTTTTCACTGCGTCAGCTGACTTTTGATCTTTAAAAGGCAAAACCACTCGATGAACAGCATTTTCGTTGGTGGATAATTGAGCTTGCACTCCGGTGTTTAGTAAAGTAATAAATAAGAAATTTTACCTTAAATCTAAAAAAAACACTATTTCTGCAAAAAAATAAAAAAAAGGATTAAGATACGGAATTTCTCAACGCTGCATAGAATTCGCAGTTTTGTTGGTTTTTTCCTTTTCCGCATGTTTCGTATCATTTGTGACCATCGCCTTCTATTTCCAGGCTCTATGACAATGGCGCTTGGGTGCCGAGCCTCCCAGCTCAGACTTTTTTCTGGATTTTTAACTGCTAGCAGTCTATTTCGTTTCCTAGCCTGCGACGTGATAACATTAATACGAATTGAGAAACAGCCAGCAAGCGGCGGCGAGGGGTGAAGCTGCCCTATTCCCTCCTAGTTTCCTCCCCTTATTTTCGTAATTTTAACATTCTTAACCCTATTCAGACCGGGGGTGCGGTTCGCCCCTCCCCCCCCCCTCCGTAACTTCCAGAATATTTGAGCAATGACAATGAAACTTAGAGGGTATATAGTATGTCTGAACATCTATCTTTTGGTATACGTCACGTGGTATGATGACGTCATATCTTGTGACAGTTATGACATAATGTCCAAACAGCCGCCATCCACCATCCTGGATTTCAAACTTTTTCAAAAACCTCAGAAAACCGCCACAAATTACTGAAAAGTCCTTAAAAACTTTAAACAGGAGAGGATGAAATTATCCTCTCTTGCTTTAAAAGGTTGCCAAAAAGGCCTATAAAGGTGAAAATAACTACATTAAACCTAATTTCCATTACTAAAAACACAAAAATTACAAATTTAGTAAAGATGTCTGTCAAAATGACATTACCATGGCAACGTTAAGTTCCCGAAACAACAACCTGTCATACCAAATTATTTCCAGATAAATTTTAGATAAAGCTGCCAAGTTTGGCAGCGTTTGGTTGATTATTGAAAAAGTTATAGACGCTCAAAGTCAGCGCGGGCACTCCCCCCCTGGTCTTGATAGGGTTCAAAGACCATAAACCGACTCTCGCCGTCGTCTATTCTTTTTATCAGAACGACCAATCCAAAATCAGCAAACTCGTTCGACTCTGAACGAATAAGAAAGGGTACTGCTTTACAAATAGAAGCGTCCACCCATTGAACATAAGGGGAAGTAAAAAATATATCGGCTACTTTCATCGAATAATCAAACGGCGACATAATAAATTTATACTGAACAAACGCGCTTGGAACAGCTTATTAACTTGCAAGCTTGATCGTAGTAGAAAAGTTTGATTGCAATTAAACAAACAAATTAATAAAACGTACCTTGTAGTCGCTCTTTAGATAGCGCTTGCTTTCCCTTAGGTTGGTTTCTTGCTGTTTTGCCCACCCCTTCCCTTGCCCAGAGTCCCCAAGCATCTCGGCTACTTTGCATAAATCGTCAAATGCCTCTGCCCCTGAAGAACTAATGTAATCGAGTCCTTGCAAGGACTTCCTCACAGACGCGGCGCAGACACTTAAGATACGCAATAGGGTGCTGCGACTGAGGGCTTTAAATCCTGTCTCCTCACAATACGTGAGGTACTGCTTTATTAATCGTTCTGGAACCATGGTTCGTATAACGTTGGGAACTTTGATTGTCTCTTTTGATGACAACGTTATAGTCCATTCCCCGAAGGGCAAGTCCTGGATAACATGTGCACTTGTGATAAATGTGATAAAGTGATCTATTTGTGCAATGGAAACTCGCATCACAGGCGCTTGCGCTGACGATACAGGTGCTCCTCCCCCGTGTGTCAAGCAATGACGTTTGGCCTCGGTAAAACGACAACTTTACAGGTCTGGTATCCAAAGTCGCAACTTCTTAAACGACACTTTATCGGCCGTGATAGACAGAATTTGCCGACGCGTCTCCCAACATCCAGCAGCGTAAATACTCGTTAAGGGCGTCAGCAGGTTTATGTTCTGCCTGTGCACCGCGAAGATCATCGAACGTTACTTCAAAAGAAGTGCATGTGTCGTCACTTTCAGGAATGTAGAAAACTTCCTCCTGGTGTTATGGGAGTACTGTGAGGAACACCAGCGTAATCCTCCCCCTCGTCCTACAAATGTAACCACGCGTGTACAGTAAACACCTGAATATAAGAACATTGATTCCGGGCTTCTGGCTGATAGTGTTTTTGATTAATGGGTGTTTAGTGGAAATCAGCCTGAAAGTGTTATTAAATTGTTCTTAAAATTTTTTCAGAAATAGTATACATTATACATCACTAGAGGTGTAATTACCATACAATTTTTCATTACTTGCACTAAAAAAAATTAAAATTAAAAGTAAATAAATACTATCAATGATATAAGTAAACACGAATTTTCTTAGTTTTTCTAGACCAGCTTTCTTTTTCTGGTATCCTTTTTCTTTTTTAAACATAAAGAACATGTTTATTTTTCAGGCTGAATTTGTTCTTCAGTATATAAATGGTGTTTAATTGCCCAATTTTTAGCCTGATGTTCTTAATCCACGTGTTCTTGTATGCGGGTGTTTACTGTTAGTATTACTTTGCGTTTCTGTTTTTCTCAGAGAAATAAGAAAACATAAGTATGTAACTTGGTAGAAAGTCATAACGTGTTTAATTCCAAATGCTTTATTTGACTGGGCTACACTGGCGCTCAAATTCTGAAACATCAGGCACGGTGAGAAGTAATAGAAAAAACGAGATGGAGGCCAGCACAAGTAGGAAGTCTGAACTTACATGAATTGACTTCCAATGTCGTGCATCGGCTTGAATGTAATAATTTAATATTGATAGCGCTATTCATAAATGATGGAGATTGTTTTGCCAAACAAACGAAACTGCTGGATAACTCCTTGCGTTGAAATCTCAACGTGATCAAATAAGATACAACCCATAGTAAGTTTATGCAAGTCTACACAAGTGGGTGTCTATCAGAAAACAGGTCATGTTTAATCACAAACTTTCTTAAAATCGCAATTGATAATGCCCTTTCACCGCGAAAATACATGTGAAAACTACTGAAACTACTACGTACTGTCACTAAAGTGGCTCACCAAAGAAACATTTTCAATTCCTTTTGCAATGCCAGCTATGCTTGAGCTACAGGCTTCTGTAACCGTTATCTTGGTATCCGGAACAATGGCCGTCCTGCAGTCACGACAAATTCCTACACTCACAAGAAAATGATAAATTATAATCAAACTGTTCGTAAAGTAAAACTAATTTATCAATACTAATGGCTCAGTCAATTCCAAGCCCGCTCATCCCCCGGGGCATTGGTCTTTTGATTTTGAAAATGTGGAAAATGCCCCACGGTGAGGCAAGCTCACGCATACAAGTAATCATTCCCAAATAAATGTAACTTCATTAGAACGACTGGAGCCTGCAACAGCTTCAATCGCTTTTTAACATCTAAAACTGCAACTCTTTTGCTTCCCGGCGTTCTTCTTTGCTTCATCTCTCGTTTGCACACGGAAACAACAGTGCAAATATTTGTACAGTGCTGGGGCAGAACCATTTATAGTAAACTCTCGCTTTGCGGACACCTCGCTATTACGGACATTCGCTATTACGGACAAAATTCAGATCCCCGACAAAAGAGGTTTGTCTGGAAATGACTCCAAGCATTACGGACTCTCACTACAGTGAAAACCCGATATAACGATAATGCTGAAAAATAACCAAACATATCGTTATATCGGGGTAAAAGGAGTCAAAGAGAAGCTATCGACGGAAACTTTACAGATGCTCGGTTACTGTATTAAATTCAATGTTTTGCTTACATTGTGACTGTGTACTGTGTACTCATTCTCATCGTTATATCGGGAATATCGTTATATCGAAGATCGTTATATCGGGGTTCTGTCCCATACAGTTTACTGTAACATTTGCAGGGACATAGAATATTCATCGTTATACCGGGAATATCGTTATATCGAGGATCGTTATATCGGGGTTCCACTGTATTACGGACACTAAACGACGTCCCGAGGGTGTTCGTTGTAACGAGAGTTGACTGAAAAGATCACGTTGTTTTTGACAATGCTTCACTAACCGGGCTGATCGTCTTTGGAAAAGGCCCCACACTGGGGTAGGGGAATGAGAATGAATAAACCAACGAACGAACGAACGAACGAAAATGAATAAGAATGAGAATGCCTGGGGGAATTTTCGGGCTTGGATAGGCCCTTTTACAGTTGCGTGCTTAGATACCAAGCCTTTGAGTGGAAGCTAGGCTCAAGTTGACCTTGTTTTGATACAAACCCTGTTACTTTTGATATGCAAATCCTTTAATTGTTATGCTAACCAGTTTTTGATCTCTATCGTGTCAAGGTCAACACCAACCTCGCTTTCATACAGAGGCCTGGTTAAATATCACAGAACTGTAAAATGGTCTATTGACAGAGACAAAAACAGTTTTTTAATCCTACCCTCCCTTTCGCTTTTCAAATCACCTGCCCGTCCCCTCGCACCAACAACGCAACATGCAACAACGTCCACTAAATCTATCCATCACTCTTCCCTAAGAGCGGTTTTGCGGTGTAGTGAGTGGCCCTGAGCCCCTGACCAAAATAAATATCTCGGTCCCAGGCCCCGCATGGTGAGATAAGGAAAGAGGTGTATTAGTTGTTGGCGACAAGAAGTTAACCAAAAAAAAACCGCACTGATAAAAAATAATTTGATTAAACTAGCTCACGCTACAAAATTAAATGGCTGGTTAAATGTGTGCTTCAGTGGTAGTACTAATTTAAATGTGCCAATTTTTATTTACTAGTAACTTCTTGTCCTGTTTGTCATAGCTTCCTATTGTAAATTAACAACATTACAAAGACTTACCAGACCCAACAGGGAGGAATATTCCCGTGCGTCGAAGGATTGCCTTCGAAAGCGCTTTGTTTATACTACGGTCACCCTTTCGTGATTTCCCTTCCTTGGCATGCCTCGATAATTCGGATGGAACACGGCACCGTTGCGAGCCTCTTCGCCATCCAATGCCCAAAGAGGAGCGATGGGCTGGGCAGATAGTCATGTCCGAAATATTGGAAGGCAACGTGAATATCGATGCCCCTGCTAAAATGAGATCGACTTCCGATTCAACATCATTCACGCCCACAGCCTGTTTGTATGCTGAGATGTCTTTCTCACATAAGCGCAGAGGGACTATAAGAGAAGCTCTTCCTGCAACTCGACTTCGCTTATCTTGGGAGCAGCATCCCCCAACTAATCTTTAAAAGGTGCAATTGATTTCCATTTGGTACGCTCACCTCTTAAAAAAATCGGCGGCCAAACGAAAACACCATTTTAGTTTGCTTTGGAAAATTTATGGCGCGACGCTCATTATATGGTTAGAAACTGTGCCTAATCTAATTTATTTTTTTAGCGCTGAGTATTTTAGAAAGCTACTCCCAATTTAATTTTTCCACTCCCGCACCTGTCTACCCTGCAAGCCGTCACAATTTACAAGATATGATAATACATTTTTTACGTGGTTAAAAATTAATGCAGTGAAATTTCCTCTATGCTGTAGTAACATATACCTAATTCATTTAGCAGTCTAGGGTGACGCATGAGTGGTATCGCGCTTAAAAAATGCAAACAACGGTAATTTTAAATTCTGGATTTAAAACTTTTTCCCGGAAATAAAAAATAGGGGATAAGAAGGAAAGAAAATAAGAGCGTATTGGTAACCGAGCCTCCTTTCGAGTGACATGTTATTGCGTGACACCATCGCAAAAAACGAACGTCAGTGATTCATTTCATCTGTCAGGATGCTCTGGCTCGTTCTATAAAAAACAAACTTCCATTCTTATTGTGAAAGGAAGACTTGTAAAATGTGAGTGTTCCAAGCTGAAATATGGTTATAACTGTCCAGCAATGCGACGTTTCCGGCAGGAACCTTCGTGAGATGTTTTCACTGTGATTTGGTATACACCGCCTGTAGTGCTGTACTATCGAAGCTGTTGTCAAGTCTCTTTATAACAAGATTGAGGCAAGGAACCAATCCTAGAAAGGTGTTTTTCGCCAGGTGAGCTTAAGAAATCCAGTTTACAATCTAGTATAGGTCAAAGCGATAAGATTTTGTTGGAATTATGGTTTCGATAATAAAAAGCCTACTTGGATTATCTGCGGTTGTTTTCATGGCGGCATTGCGATTTGCACGAAATAGACCGGGCTACTTCTTCGCAGTAATTAAGAGCCCCAAATTAATTTTTATATCCATGGAAAGAACATTCTTTCCAATTTATAAAAATGCTCATCTCAAGTGATTCCGAGTTATACCAGGTAGGAAAAATTTTTTATTGAAAAACTGCTCCAAAATGTAATTTTTAATCAATCAAATTTTGGCTATTTTCAAATATCCGCCAATAATTCATAGTGATGTCAACAAGCCCGTTATTAGATTCAAATCATTTTTTAATACCTCGTATAAAAATAGTTAAATTTCAGAAAGACTTGCTTCCTTTTTCGCTTTTGAGGAATAAAGGTTTTGTTGCCCTACTCGTCGACTTCATTTCGGCCATTTTATGGCGGTTGGGGCTCGATACAGTGTTTGGTGATTTTCTAGAAAATAAAAACAGCTCTGAACAAAAAAAATTATACCGCCTTTATAGACTTACCCTAAGGTATCTCTGAGCGAAATATGAGGATAGTGATTTTTCCGATCATGTGCCACCTCCCACGCGGTGATAGAAAAAATTCGCTCTTAACAAGTTTTACTGAACCGGCATGCTTTAATTTCGATTCTGGAAATGCAGTGGATCTAAACTCGGTGGGTGTTCAGTGCTGGCTGTCGGTGTCTTGTTTTTAGTTACTCTACGCACGAAAGAGGAAGGATAAGTATTAGAAACAACAACAGATGACAAATGTTTCTTCCCATTGGAGATAACGAAAGGTTTTGTTACCAGACATTTCGTACGCTCGTAAAGGCACTCGACAATACTGCACTTTACTTAACGCGGATAGTGAGAATCATACGCTAGATATTGATCATTTATGTCGGCTTCCTTTAGACGCTGGTGGTTAGGCGTTCATTAGGTTCTCTTGTAAATGCGGTGTCGAGGAAGGCGAATTTTTTGTTTCTCTCTGTCTCCTTGGTGAAGTAAATGGAAGGCTGTTGGTGGTTTAAATGCTGTAGGAAGTTTTCTATGCTGTCACGTGCCAAGATGGTGAAGGTATTGTAGGGTTGTAAGGTGATGATGTTACCGCATGTTCTTCTAAACTCACCATATAGGGGTTGACAATAACAGCGGAAACCGCGCTTCCTTATAGCTGCGCCTTGTGTCTGTTTGTCAATTGATCCATTGTACTGGCAGTATGTAGATCTCAATATCAAGTTGGGGAGGTCTGTAATATGACTAGGTGGTAATGTCGTGCAGTTGGGTGGGCTGGAATCATTTTCCACTTTCTGCCGAGCTGCTTCTACAGTTACGTCGATCGGAACTTTGGTGAACAACGATTCTACGTCGAAGGACACAATCACATCTGAAGTGACCATGTCGTGAGACAAACGATTCTAATTCTCTCTTTGAAGTGTTACTTACCACGATGAATAGGCACAACCTATTTTACGATATAAATTTTTATCTTTGTTGTCATGCTTTTGTTGGAAATTCATAAAAGTTGCTCTTTTACATATGCAGTTGAATTGGTTTTGCTTTCTAGTTTACTGGAAGGATCGCCCCCTCCGGAACAGTTTTCAAAAGCATCGACTTTTTGCAACCGTAACACTGAAGAGTGTTTTGATGTGGATAATAAGTATCTTTTTTTCCTGCAGTTCATGTTTTTACATTCAGGATATGTGTTAATACAGACGGTTGACATACTTTAGCAACGTTAAAATCGAATACTTTGATAATATACATTCGATCAAATTTGCGGCTAAAGTGCCCAGTTTCTCAGCTCAAAAATGGATCTAGGTTTATCGGAACTGTACAATAAAGTGTATTGACGAAGTGGTTCTTCGTTTTAAGTAATAATTCTTTTCACTTTTTGGACTTGACATCTGATTGTGCCAAGCAGAATACTAGACCTTGCTGGGGCAAAAATCTGTCAAGGACAATAAAAGTAATATAACAAGTTTCAAACACATAGATATGACTAAGTTAAGCGCTTCCGAAAGCTGAAGAAGCCTATTTACATGATGTGGTCCTGTTCATCTGAGCTCCTTCCTTCGCAATGCAATGTTACGACATGTTCAAGTGAACAAATTCAAGGTCATGTGAAATTCATTAACAAAATTAATTAAGTTACTGAAACTCCGAGGGCACAATTAACCTGTAATTAACCTGACGAGCATCAAATGCTGTAAATCATTTCCAACTCATTAACTTACCTATTCTTCTGTTGTTGTTTCTGGATTTGCTATTTCCTTTTCTTATCTCAGCTTTGTATGAGATGCAGAAGAAAAAGGCGGTTAAACCAAGGACAAAAAGCAAACTTGCAAGTTTACTTCTTGTTGTAAAAACCATTTTGATTCTGCTTCAAGACCCTAAAGTCACCTCGTCAAGCACGTTATGGCCTGGGGAAAACAAAGAATATTTCATTCTTATGGGAGGAAATATTAGTTCAGCACGATAAGCGAATTGGGAAAAATTGCGCCTGAGGTCTTGAGTAACGCCTTAGGACCTCGGGCGACACTCAAGACCAAGGGGCACAGTTTTTGCAAATACGGTTTGCTGGCTTTGAAATAATATATCTATGTTTAAAAACAGTTACTTCGACGACAATTTGGTTTTATCAACTGAGTTGATAATGTAGATTAAATGCTGTAAAGAGTTTCCAAAGCTAGCTTTGGAAAGTTTGAATGATAGACAATTCACTTTATCTCAGTTGATAAAACTAAATTATCTTTTCATATCCCCACCGATGCCTTACAAACTTTCCCACATATCTCATCGATAATTTGTTTCTGACCACAATTCCCGCCGTTTGACAACAGCACGCACAGTTTAGAAGAAGTTGAGATCACGTCGAAAACCGTTGTAACCTTGTATCGTTAAGCAAACGACTGAAAGCCTCTTAAGCGATACTTGAGTCGAACTCTGGGAGTTTTCGGCAACATGGTGATTTCCTCGGTAATGAATTGGCTACTAATTAAGATTAAACTGTAAGCTATTCACTTTGGAAATTTCTAAAAGCGAGGAACGATCGGGACAGGCATATCATCAGAGAAATATTGCCCCGTTACTAACAAAGTTTTAATTTGGCTACAACGCGGGCAATTTTCATTTTTTCTGCAACGATGCTATGCAATATAGATAAATTAACCACTTGTGTGAACGGGACAGAGATAACGTTCAGAAATTTTCCTGTTTATTGTATACATAGGAATACTATCATGGCTGCAGCTTTTTGTGACTGACTACTCGTTTTTCAATAGCAATAACTTCTTCTTCCGTTGCCAGGTCTAGAAAAATCGACTGATTGAAATTTCAAATGAATAAAAGGGGTTACTATCACCACTGAAAGAACTTTTTGTTTATGGTGGTGTAGAACCTTTACCGACCCTAGGAACTTTTATGGCAGATGTCACGCAAGCTGGGTTTAAAGATGGAAACAAGGCTGACTTCGTAGTGGTTGAAGGGGATGGTTGTACGCCGTTGGGTCGCGAAACTCCCGAGGCGCTAGACCTGCTGCGTGTTGGTCCTTTTCAGGCCAACAGTGTTGACAGTGGACGACCGGACAGTGATGTTAGAGAGAAATACAAGCACTTGTTTAGTGGAGTTGGACTTTTGAAGGGTTACGAATAAGAACTGCATGTTGATGAGTCGGTGAAGCCTGTGGCACAGCAAGTACGCAGAATTCCTTTCGGGTTGCGAGAGAAGGTGGATGCAAGGTGGATGCAAAGCTTGATGAACTTTTGAAACTTGAAGGGAAATTCCATATCTGCAAGCAGCCTTGTATTATCTTGTTTATCTTATAAACACAGTAGCCCTTAGCCGACGAGAAAAGTCGGCTTTATTAACGAATGAAAATAAAGGAATCGACAATCCCCAAATAAAAATCGTAAAGTGCGTTGGCGATAAAGCTAAATATGGAAAAAAAAGCGCTGAATCACTACAAAACAACAATGGGCGTCATTTTCAATATAAAAATAAATTGTCAGTTTTTGACTTTTACATGACCTATACAAATCTTTCAGCTACATTGATAAAATTGGCCCGTGGAAAATCTACTAGTTGTCGATTTTCGCTCTCAGCTGCGAGAAATGCCATTACCAAAACCACTGAATGCGTAACTTTCGGCTTTTCTTTTCGCAATTTGATTTTCTTTATATTCTAGGAAAGTTTGAACGTCAGTGTCTGAAAACCATACGGATTTTTCAGTACTTTACCAGTCAGGATACGAGAAAATTCCGACTAACAACATGAATTGAAAATGGTGAAGGCTTTGCCGTTCATTTATTAACCTGACCAAGTGGCGCAAAAGGCGAGTGACGTGTCAGCAGCTGATTAGCGATATCAAACAAAGTGAAAAAATATCGTATTTTTCACGTGTGTTGTTACGGCTTTTCTCAGGGCTAATAATCCTTGTTTAATACCGTTAGTTTACATGATAAAATCGTTTCTCTCACGATGTGGTCACTTCGGATGTGTATCGCGACATTTCGGCTGATTATTTTACCGCCAGTCTTACTCGCTTCGTGATGACTAGCAGTATGCAGTCGGAACGCAGCGATTATATTTCTCTTTTAAAGTGATTGGATTGGTTCATTTACTCGCAAGGACTTATCCCATAAACAGTTCACACGGAGGGACCCGCATAATTTGGGGAGACAAGTTCTTGCCACTTTTCTCACGAATTCAAACCAGTTTGAATTCTTGGGACAAGTCGCAAGGCTTACGTTTTGGACCCTGCGACTAGACCATTTGATGAAAAATTTAAATGGTAGTTTATTTGAAGGGACTTAGTCCTCGCTACGAGTCGCGGCTACTAGTCAGTTCATGTGTGCCGATCCTAATGTAACTGTTCTACCTTTACAAAATAACTTCAGACCAAACATTAAACATCCGGTTAATGCTATTCAATACTGTACGACGCACATTGTTTTTTTTTTTTTTTTGAAATTTTATGAAAATATATTTAACTTATATGAGTTTTCGATATTTATATATATATACAAAAATCTTGATTATAGTCTATCCTTGCGGTATAGTGCTCGATGCGTTCGCAGAGCGTGGTATATCTGAAAGTTGGACAAATCAATAAGACAACTTTTCTGTGACTCTGAGTTTCACGCTTACGCGATCATCAGACAGATTTTAATCTGATAATATGATTTTAATTCGTAAAATAAGTTTGTGGAAGTTTTTAAGATGTGATACAATTTTTTCTTCTTAATCATTAAAATCACGTTTTATTTTATAAAATCAACTTGACCTCCCTCTCTCTCACGCTGTTCTAGTCTCACACTCCGGTCTCTCTCATTTTAAATATATTACATGATCCTATTGTTAAATCATCTACCACTTATCCCAGAAAATATACCTCTGACATCTATGAAAATATACTTAACTTATTTGTATATATATAAAGCACACTTATCGCAAAAAATCAACCGGAAATCAATTAACGCTGAATAATCTCTAACATCTATGAAAATATACTTAGCTTATTTTTATGTATATGTATATATATATATATATATATATATATATAGAGCACACTTATCGCAAAAAATCAACCGGAAATCAATTAACGCTGAATAATCTCTGACGTCTACGAAAATATACTTAACTTACTTATGTATACATATATATATATATATATATATATATATATATAGTACAGCTTAGAGGTACCTGGCCAACGCACACGCAAAACCTCTGCACGCTTTTTGCGTTCTGCGCAAAAAAGAAAAGACTCACGTCAAAGCGCGTGTCTTAAGCACGTTTTTGCTTTTGTCATTCAATGCAGTCAGCTTGCTTTGTTCCGAGGTAATTTAGTTTTATAAACTGAGTTGATAACGTGAGTTTGCCACCGTAAAGAGTTTAAAAGCTGAGGTCTTGAGCGTCAACCCTTCGTCAATCGCTCTGAGGAAGGGCTTACGCTCGAAACGTCAACTTTTCTTTACAGAGGCCAATTTACGTTATCAACTCAGTTGATAATACTTAATTGCCCTCTTATTCTCTCCCACCGATGCAGCATCACAGTTTCTTTAGCCACACCGAAGCATCAAATTAACATTTTGCATAGACACAATGGCTGCCCTTTCAATGAAACATCGCAACGAATTGTCATGATTCCACCAGCATTTCGTAAAATAAGTTTTTGGAAGTTTTTAAGACGTGATACAATTTTTTCTTTTAAGGGAGGTAAGATTTCGGCCGGAAATGGAGACAACTTTGTTTTAGGAATTTGAAAATACTGTAAAGGATACAACTCGAGCGAGAAATTGGCTATATCGACTGGCACCCTTGCGTCTTGTTTACTTACTTTCGGCGCTAAAATATTTTCAAGTTTTCATTAAAGTAATATAATTGTTTCCAATAATTCATTTCACGTTTGGGTGTACTCGGCCTCGCGTGACTTGTAATTAAAGATCTTAAAGATCTTATCCCCAGATCACTAGTTGTTTGGGAATCATTTGTTAAGCCTGGTTATAAAATACATTTTAATGTCTTGGAAGTCGAGTGACTCGTAACTAAAGCTAAATTATGATCCCGCCGATACCCTTCCTATCGAAACGGAGGACATCGTGGTCTTAATCTTGAAAATTAAGCTTAACGGTCGTGAGCGCGGTTTCAAAAGTCAGCGATTTGAAGCTTTTGAAAAGTAAGGTTGAAACTCCAAGAAGTAGTTTCACATCACGCTTTAAAATCGTGACTCCATAAAAAATTCCCACGGGACATTTCAGGAAATTCTTCTTTCATAGGAGGGGTTTTGCTTCGCTCGTACTTTTTATTCACGCTTAGCGTTTCGTGATGATAATCGTCATGACAGTATCAACAGACGGTCTTGCCTACTTGTAAACAATGTCTTAATGTATAACGTTAAGGGGACTTGATGCGAACCGCAAACGACGAAGTGGAATCTGATTGTCTTCCTTTGAACTTAAACAAACTTAGTAAAGCATTTGGAAAACGTCTCCTGTTACAGGAAACTGCAAATAATTTCACATAAGAAAGATGTTTTTTCTTCTTGTCACGAGCGTGGGACAAAGAAAAATCTTGAGTCCCCATGAGGAATCGAACCTCAGACCTTCGGATTTGCGCTCCGATGCTCTACCACTGAGCCACAAAGACTCTTCGGTGAGCGGGGTCCATTACGAAGTTCTAATGACACGCGTCCTGCATACTGCTAGGATCAGCAATGTCGATAGCGTAATGTTTTTGACAAAAATGGCTCAGTGGTAGAGCAGGGTAAAACAAAAGACTGCCTCATGCATACTAATGAGCTTCTTCTGCGCTCGTTTTTTGAGTGCGTTTTCGAAAGTTGCACGCCTGTGCGCGCGTTTTTAGAGCGCTTTTTGTGTGCATTTTGGGCCAAGTAGCCCTGATTGTGCTTTATATACTGTATTTTTCTAGGGACTTATTCAACATTATTCACTTCACCATCAACAAATAACTGTTTCTGCATAATTGCTCAGGTGTTTTCGAATTCTGCTGTAAATTTGTTTTTTGTTGACAGCGCTCTGTTGCAATTGTTACGTCCGTTGGTTTGGAGATAATCAGCCAATCTTACTTCGTTCAATCAGCAAAAGCTTCATATCGTTATTTTGAAAAGTGCCACGCGAAACTTAATAGTACCTTTCTACCTTCGGAATTTAATTTTTTTTACCGCGTTTGTGACTTCATCGGCAACATTGAAACAACGCAAAGCAGCCAATTTGAAATTTAGCGCCCTGTAATAATCACCTTGTGCGAAATCAGTTATGATGAGACACGATGTAATCCTCAACCAATCAGAGTGTGCAAACCTCTATGATCACCGGAAGAATTACACCAAATAAATATATTGAAAACTCACAACATTTTGGACAAAACAGTGGTATCCTTTGGATCCTCAATATGGGAGCTACTCATCAGCTGACCATTTCACTCCCTCTAGATCGCTATCTATTTTAGTGCAGCTTTTTACATATTCATTTATGTAGTTATTAAACCATTGTAATCAAATCTTAAGTTGCTTGTAACTTTCAAACACTGGGCTTCTTTTTAAACTGCAAAGTTATGATCTGAGACGGCATCTGTTGTAAAAATCGCCATAAATAAATTAAGTGATTGGACGGTTTTCACCCAAATGATGCGTTATTCATCTTTAGTAATGTCAACAACAACTATTCGCCTCTGAAATGAGACAGAAGATAGTTTATAAATAAATCTTTACACGATCAAGTTGCCATGGTCCTGGTTATGGCTCGTGAAACTGTTAATAATTGGATTGCTACGGTCATATTTTCATATTTTCATATCACTGATACACCATTTCCCCATAAAAATACATATGCTTAATCACATAATGGTTTTAATTTTGATGCCTTTTATTAATAATATAACAATCAGTTGGAATCTTTGATATCCTTCCCTTTTTTTCCTGGCAGCTCCCCAGGTATTTGAACTTTTAAAGATTGCTTTGTTGAAAATTCTTGCCCAAAAATTGCGTTCAAATGTCCCCACTAATTTTTTAAAAAAGTAGATCAGTAAACATGACTTTCTGCACATTGTCAAAGCTTTAACACCTAGACCTTCTGCACATTGTCAAAGCTTTAACACCTAGACCTTCTACACCTTTTTTTCTGAGCCATTTTTGCTTGTAGAAGTGAACTTTTACCTTAAACTATTTCACATTTAAATATATATTCATTATTAAGAAAACAGAGGGCATTATTAAATAAGTATGAAGGTCATTAATCATTTAATGCACAGATCTTTACTTACAATGACACTCTTAATGCACTCAAGACAATTAACAAACTAATGCCTATAACCTTAACGCCTAATGCCTTATTACCTCAATGCTTATTATAAAAGTAGGATATACATTGAACTATTGCAAAAAGCCTACTGTGAGTGTCACTATTTCTTGCAAATGTTTACACCCAATTGCAAAAACGCTGACCCTGGAAAAGGGTAAGGCAATGGCTTTATAGTTTAACATGCAAATGATTAACACAATTAGTTGTGCGTAGAATATATCAGCCATTCGCACTTTCTTAAAAGAAAAGAATTGTCATCATCAAAGATTTCCACGAGTCGTGAAAAAATAAAGCATTGATCATGTAACTCTGTGAACATTTCCCAATTTAAAAAGGTTGTAAGCAGCGTGCTCTCTAACAGCATTACCAGTTTCGAGACCATGGTACTGGGTGTGAAGGTGAGCAGCACACCCTTCATCATCCATGTCAAAGTCCTCTGGCTCTGGTTCCCTTAATTTGACAGCGAGGTTGAGTAAAATGCAGCAGGCTACAATCAAGGTGCTTACCCTGTCAGGAGCCATCCTCACTTCTAAGTGTGGCACATGGAATCTCTTCTTCAACATTCCAAAAGTTCGCCCTATGGACATCGTGTGAACTTGTATGCTATGTTGAATGCTCCTCCTGAGGTGTTTTGGGGTTGAGGTATAGGGTCACGAGGAATGGAGAGCATGCATAGCCACCATTCCCGTGTAGCACACCACCAGTCCCTTCAAGGTTACCTCCTACGGCTGACGTCCGGCAAATGTGGCTATCATGAGTTGAACAAGGCCATCTAGCCATAATATCTGCCAACATTCCTGCAAAATTCAATTGTATTCAATACACTAAAACTGGTTTTAACATTTTTGTTTTACGTTGTGTACACAAAATTTTGATACAGCTTAGGTGTATAGTATTTCTGCACGAGTCTTCCCTCCCGTAAAATTTCCATACTTTGAGCATACAATAGGCCCAAAATTTAGAATTTAAAATTCCTACGAATTTCATGCCTACATTAAGGAGAAAATAACTCCTAGTATACACATGAGATAGTATGATAGTATAAAGCTTTGGGGTAAACGGACATGTTGCCCTTTGCTTAATCAATAATCAGAGCTAAACATATTTGTTTACCTCGATGGCAGCAGATTGCCTGGACATTTTGATGGATTGAAATCCTTTCCGGTTCATGAAGTCCGGCTCATTTTCGCGAGGGGCAGCTATTCTAACGTGGTTAACGTCGATGAACTGAATGGCATAAGGGAAACCACCAAATCGAAAAAATCCCTCCTTAATGCCGTCTCGTTCCGCACGAGTATACGGAAATCTTTCGAAATCGCCTAACTTTGTAGTCAAGGCTTGTGTCACACGACCAACTACTCGCCTGGCAGTTGACTCATCAAATCCTAGAAAATTATCTGTAATCACCTGTAGAAACGAACCCGAAGCCAGTAATCTCAAGGTAATGAAAAGGACTTCTATTATCGTTGAGACTGCATGCTTCCTATTGTTTGTGGTGTTATTTCGTCCGCAACAAGGTAAACGATGTATTGTACTGCTTCTCATCCAAAACGATACCTGAATCTAAATTCAGAGTCAGCAAAAGACACTAAGGGATCCAGCTGGCAGCGAAACATTCTTCTCTGTATACGACGTTGATTGTCGGGTAAGTTGCACCGAAGGAGATGTAGCTGTCGAGCGACTTATCCAGTCATTTCGTTTCTTGGTTGGAACTCATTTCGTTCCATATATGGAATATATTTTCTAAATGTGTAAATGTGAACTCTGAGAACAGAGTAACGATCGGAACATAGACGAAAGTATTTTCAAAACTATTTACATAACAGTGAGAGCGTCGTATTTTAATTTCAGTGCGCATTGCGGAACGATGTGAGAATTTACTATAATCACAAAAGCGAGAGCTTAGGTATGTCGATTTTTGAGCACAACACAGAACAAAGGATATTCAATAAAGAACTACGTAGGATGCATGTTTGTTATTGCGCTCGATTTAAAGTGGTTTTAGCCGTCGTTTTCAGTGCTACTTCTCTAGTTCCAAAGCTGTGATCGAGTTCGCTACTGACATGCCGAATTCGCTGGCACAAGGGAAACTACTAAATCGAAACAAACCTTCTTAATGTCGTCTTGCTCCGCACGAGTGGACGGAAATCTTTTGAAATCGCCTAACTTTGCGGTTAAGGCTTGTGTCACACGACAAACCACTCGGCTGACATTTGACTCATCAAATCCTGGAAAAGTATCTCGGATCACTTTTTCCGCTCTCACTTTTATGTAAATAGTTTTGAAAATACTTTCGTTTATGTGTTAACCGTCAGGCGAGTAGTTGGTCGTGTGACACAAGCCTTGCAAAGTGAGGCGATTCGAAAGATTTCCGTCCACTCTTGTGGAACGAGACGACATTAAGGAAGGTTTGTTTCGATTTGGTGGTTTCCCTTATGCCATTGGGTTCATCAACGGTACCCACGTTAGAATAACTGCCCCTCACGAAAATGAGCCGGACTTCATGAACTGGAAAGAATTTCACTCCATCAAAATGTCCAGTCAATCTGCTGCTATCGTGGTAAGAAAATATGTCTAGCTCTGATTATTGATTAAGCAAAGGGTAACATGTCTGTTTAACCGTTTAATGAGCTGCGTTGGTTCAATGGCTGGAACAAAGCATTACAGAGCATTCTCTCGCTAAGTAGCATTGTTTAACAACGTGTGATTTTTCGTCACTCAAAGATACAGGCCAAGGAATGTCTTGAAGTTTACCATATCAAGAAAGGCATAAATTGCATAGAGTTAGGGTAGTTAATTGTTGTTAGTTACGAACCGTAGTTCATTGTAAGCGGCAATCCCGTTCCGAGTACACTACTTTGACAAAATGAATGACGTGATCTCGCGATTACTACTTCAAATTTTGGGCCTATGTGTATGCTCACATTATGGAAATTTTACGGGAGGGAAGACTCGTGCAGAAATACTATACACCTAAGCTGTATCAAAATTTTGTGTACGCAACGTAAAACAAAAATGTTAAAACCAGTTTCAGTGTATTGAATACAATTGAATTTTGCAGGAATGTTGGCAGATATTGTGGCTAGATGGCCTGGCTCAACTCATGATAGCCACATTTGCCAGACGGATTCCAAATATAGAGTGATTGAAATCGTCACCTAATGAGTAGCTCCCAGATTGAGGATCCAAAGGACACCACTGTTTTGTCCAAAATGTTGTGAGTTTTCAATATATTTATTTGGTATAATTGTTTTGGTGATTATAGAGATGCTCTCACTCTGATTGGTTGAGGATTGCATCGTATCCCTCCATAATCATTGGCCTGGATTATCTGTCTCATTGAGACACTAAAGATTTCAAGGATAGAATAAGAGTCCATTCGTTTTCGGGGACAGGGAGGCATTGAGTCAGGCTGAGGTAGGGATCGAAGTTATCTTTTTTCTTTAACAAGGTCTTTAATCACACTTTAGAGCAAACGTGGCCAAAAAACGAACATTTTCAAAATATGGAGGCAAAAAATCAATTCGGCTCATAGTCTCATGTTAGGTAGGCCTTAGAGTGAAACAAACCACTGCATGCTTCGTTTGGCTGAATATTTATTTATTTTCGAAGAAATCGATAATAACTGAGTCCCGCCAAAATGCCGCTTTTGAGGCACAAAATTTCAGGCGAATCTCGGAGCGTCGCGTTACAAATTGAAAAAACTTAGACCGATAAAAAATACCAAATCTTGAAAAACAACTTCAAAATGTTTGTTATCAGCAAATTTGAACAATTCTTGACATTTATATACACAATCTGATTGAATTTATCTGACCTACTTCCAACTACATTAAAAATAGGTCAAAAGTAACCCATTATTTAACTATGATACATTTTATTATGATCGGGGTTAGATGATTATCTGCTCCTGTTTCGTATATTTAGAACTTGACCTGAGCTCCCGATGCCACGTTTTTCACAGTCCAATGTTTCACGAGAAACATGTTCCTCGTCTAGCGAAATTCTACTTACATTCATACATTCATTGTTATGAATTACATTGCTTACCAATGTCTCTTCATTGAAAGGAACAGTTGAAACATAGTGTGTTTCATTAATTTGTCCAATATTTCTAACGGTAGTATCAGTTTCTGAGCTAACCCGACTGATATTTGTAACCGATGCAAACCCTGGAATAGATTCATTAATGTGGATTGTCAAGTTGAATGCATCTGCAACTACTTGTACAAAAAGCCCGTCATCCTATGTAACATAGCGTGACATGTTAGTTAAATACCTTGACCATGATTGGTCTGTACTACTCTCGATGAATCTTACTGTGAGTACACTATTATTTGGATGGGACCGAACAGATCCCAAACAGCCACTATCATTGACATCCAGGTTGGATCGAAAATCCTTGACATTCTTTTGTCATTCCTTTTGGTGTTCTCGGAATCGGTCGCCTTGTTTCGTATTGATTTGGTGAATATATATTCATAAGATAGCGTGGTGGTGAAAGTAAAATATTCGAACTCCACAGATTGATAGAAAAAAAAAAAATTTACAAACAAGGTTCAACAGCCCAGATCGACCAGCTAGTTGGCGGTTGATGATGTAAATTAAAAGTTTCTAGAGCTGACGTTTGTTTCGAGTGTTAGCCGTTCGTGAAAGCGAAGGGGTTACCTAACATTGCATGCATTTTAACACACTTAATGGCTAACATCACAAATTTCAAATTACTTAATAGTAGTATACGAGTTGGCGTTACGAAACCAGTTTTGAAAAGACTGATCTCACACCGAACCGACTCTATACTACTCACCATATGATGATGAATATTCCATGATTCAAAATATTTCATTTACCAAATAGAACCAGATCACCTGATTGTTAAAGAGGAAGTTCAAATTACGATTCTCTCGTTTGATCACCACAACTGTGTTTCTGTATCATAGATATGATTTTGTCCTCTCTATTGAATAAGAACGATAGTTTCATCGACAAAAAAAAAAGAGAGAGAATTGTGAAGAAGCTTAGTGCTGTAAAGTCGAGAAGTTAACTACGTGGAAATAAATCAGTTTGTTGCTGTTACCGACGAACCAGAGTTTTGTCTAGGAACAACCCTGCTCTACGTTGACACTCGTAACAGATACAACTGTTTGTTGTGAAATAATGTGTTCTTATAGTTTTCATATTTGATGCTCTTTTTTTTATAACATTCTTTTTTATTCCTTCCGCTGTTTTACTGCCTTTGTAACTGTATTTCATGTATGAGTATATTTTAGATCTTAAACCAACAAATTATTACTTGGAATACCGCCAGCTTAATCCTTGAGTTTTCCAATAAATTCTTTGTTTCTTTTGTCAAAATATGGAGTGTTCTCTGGATAGCCGCTGTTGTCAAATTTATCTGTATTATTCCAAAAGTCTTTATACACATCTACAGTTTCAATTTCATAAGTTAGACTGTCTGTGTCTGTTAAAAGTAGTTTTGCTTTGTTGCCACTTTTGTTTGATTCAATTATAACGAAAATCATTCATAATGTCTTACTTAGATGACGAATGCACGTTCCCACATATGCTGGCCGATTGAGGGTTAGTGTTTCTTTGATCTTGTGCTCTGCAACTAGATTTTCATTGAATATTTTATCACTCGCATAAGTTGGTTTTAAGCCATATTTGACTATTTCTCTTTACTTTTTAAAAGTCTGCCATTGAATCTTTTCCTAAGGTTTTCCTTTGTTTTAGAAGAAATCTAATTTTTTATTTTTGAATTCTTGTGATGTATATTTAAATGATTCACTTGGTAGATTGTCAATGAAAACTATATGTTTCCCAGGCATGAAAGCCATTTAGTTTTCCATTTTACTGGGTATGACTTTAATATCCTGATTTAGTTTAGCAGTTTCTTGCATAATGAAATGAATGTCATAACCTCTCAAATGTAAAATAACAAGAATCTTATCGGTCAGCTTAAAAGTTAAATAAAAATGTGGGTGAGCTGATCCACCATATTTACCAGTTACATGACAATGGTCTCTTACAATAATATATTTATTACGAATATGGCATTCACCAGCTTCATGAAAATTTCCTTTATTATCATCAGTCATTATTAATAGTTTATTGTGATTTTTCTTTATTCTTTGTTGATACCATTTTGACATATTTTCCATGATTTTAGAAACAGCATTTTCCCCTCTACATTTCTGAACTGGTTTCCTGTATTCATCATCATAACAACATAAGACCTTAGGCCCATATCCACAATCTGTATTATTTAACAATTGGTTCATACGTCAGCGTGCTTTCATGGAGATATGAAGCACGCGGGAAGTTTGGAGAACACGAAAGATGTGTAAGAGTTGCTCGAAGCGTAGCCGAGAGCAACTCTAGCCTCTTGAGTGACTTCCCAAGTGCTTCATATCTCGATAAACGCACAGCTGACGTATGAACCAATTGTTTAATAACATTTTCAATCCGATGGTTTTAATGTTGCAAAAGGGTTAATATTCCTTCTGCTACGCTTCAGCGCGTTGATAATTTGGTTTCAGGGAAACATTTCGCTACGTTGTAAACGATCTTGTCTTAGATTGGTCAAAAAACTGACAGGTGAATTCATGCATGTAAATTAACTTTCTTTTCTGATTGAATACAAAATTATCTTATCCAATAGAAAAACGAAGATGCTGTTTCTCTAGGGATTTGTTTGCTGACGTCATGAGCGTGCACAATAGAAATATGAAGCACGCTCACGCAATTGAATTTGATTTACTAGCTATGTTATAATATTCATTGACAATCATACAGTTTTATGATTTTTCTGCTTATCTTCACTGCCGAAACACTGCAGACAATATGTACAAAACGCTTTCCATGTTCATCGTTACTTTGGTTCAACATAAATTTATTGAAGTCTTTTATTAGAAAGTAATTTTGATTTTCGTTTTCTGTTATCAATAACAGATTCATCTGATCATCGAATTTTTCTTAAGATATGTAAATAGGAAATGATTTCTTTTCTTCGTAATTGAATACATTAAAATTAATGTTATTTTGTTTCTCGATTTTATTGAAATGTTTCACAGATACCCGAGTAATGTGATAGCTGAGTAATTCAATTTTTCAACATGTTGTTTTATCAGTTTTTCGATTCACTGACGATATTTTTCTTGAGGGTTTAAATGTCGACTATGACATCATCTGAAACATTGATCATCATTGTTTTTCATGCTGACTAATCCTTTTGATGAGTTTCTTAGCTCACATGGTAGTCTGATATAAGATGCTCCTTTTAACGTTTCATATTTCACTATGTTGTCATAATTATGAACAATCAATTCGATAGTCTAACCTGATCCTTATGATTTCCAATTTCCAGTATTATTCAATATTTCCTGTTTTGATGTTTGTAATGCTTCATGTATTTCATAATCATTGATTATGATTTTAGATTTACCTTTGAAATAACCTGTCTTATATGTCTTTTTCATTACCAGACATTTTCGCGAAGATAATCCTAAATGTTTCAATGAATTTGAAACCATTTATTTCCAAAAGTAATGTTATAAATTATTTTTCGATAACTTTAATTGCAGACATAGTTTGATGCTACTCTGGTTTGCAGATTTAATGAATGTAACCGAAGAAGTTACAATTCATAGACCCAACGTTTCGACACTCCTTTCTAGTGCCTTCATCAGGGGTGATCTAAACGCTGCAACAAGAGGTCCTTTTATATGATCACTAATTAGCGGCCTTTTTTTTTTCTGACGCGGTGTAAATAGGCGTCAGGAAGCAAACCGCCATCGTCACGATTTCAAGGAGTGTGGGCGGAGTTAATATGCCAAGCCTCCAAACAAAGGCGTTGGCGGTAACGCCGATTAGTGGTGATAATTTTAGACTTATCCCACCCAATTGTATGGTTAGTTAGGCATGTTACTCCGATAAAGCTGAATTTTCCTTTTTGCAAAGGAAAACCGCTTTTTGGTGCTCTTTTAACCGTGTACGAAACTGACGTTTGGTCTGTCCGATGTATTCGTTGTTACAGTCATTGCAAGGAATAGAATGAATGGCGTCGGTTCGTTGTTCTTTCGTGATAGGATCCTTTTTTTATGAAATTTAGATTTTAGATGTTGATACTTGCATTTAATCCTATCCCTTGCAAAAACAATCGTCGCTTTGGTCATGTTTAACTGAACTGATCAACAAATCGATCAGCACAGCAACCAAGCTTGCACAGAGTGGGTTTTGAGTTTTGTTTCCTGGACAACTTTCCGCCACAAATCGTGCATTTGTAATAGGATCGATTCTTGTCGATTATTTCTACATAGAGGGAGCTCACATTACTATTTACATCATCGTCAGAACGTGGATCCAAGCTATGCATCGTCCAAAAGCAGGAACCAGTCAAAGAAGTCAGAACGAATTTGTACGCTTCTCTTGAAACTGCAATCGGGCAAGCCCGCAGATTATCGTTTCTAGCCAGTGACAATTCCTAAAAGATCCACATTTGGCGCTCATCTTAGAATCTACTTTTCAACGGTTGATCGCTCGCTTTCTTAAACTTAACGGAATTCTTTCAAAAAGAAGCCAAATGGTTTAGGGCTGTAATTACCGGAAGATCTTCCATAAACTGGACAATTTTTGAGCTAGTAAATGCTACTTAAAATAGAGCCAAATCAAATTAAAAGAGAGAGGCTTTACCGTAACGTTTTCATTTGCGCAATGATAAAGGTGATTTAAAAGGCTTCCAACAAACTTTGGAACACTGTGTCTGACACTTGAGCCCACCCACGGAAAAAAGCACATGTGCACTTTTGAGAAAACAACGGAACTAGTCGTGGTAAGGACTGTTACGACAATCTTTTCTTGAAAATCAGGAAATGATCTTGCGGAAATTATTATTCTCTCTCATCGACGGTTGATTAATGTACAAACATTTACCTCTGCTCAGTAAGTAAATGGCACGAAAAAGTAAATTAAAACTTTTCATTCTGAAGTTGTGAGAGCTTGCTCGTTTGTCTGCTGCAATGGCAAGTGTAAATCTGGTCTTTCCTCCACAAAAACTAAATTTGAATGAGACACTTCAACTATACAAAAGGGGCTTTAATACGACTTCCTCGTGAATTCCTTCAGTTTCTGTTATGCGATTTACGGTACAAATGTCCAAATTAAACGGACTCGGAAAGACTCACCAAAAGCGTATTTGTAGAAGAACTGAAAACTTCGCTCGCCCTTTCACTGCTAAAAAAATTTTTTTTAGATAATTCAGATATTAAATGAATAAAAGTTCCATCGATTAATTCAATTGTAGCTGAATACCTCACGTTTAAACTTTCCAGATACTTTTTGTGAAGGATTAAAATTAATTACAGACGGTTTTTAGGCCGCTTCTCAACCAATTTAATGACACTTTTGTTCATACAAATTCGAAACAAATATTTTTCTGAAAATACGGCCCGCGTAAGAGCCAATCAGAATGCAGGATTCGTTACCGTGCCCTCTGAGAAAAAAATAATTTTGAGTAAGTACCGCTTTCTTTTATAAAAATTGTATGACAGACCTGACCCGTCGAAACAAAGGGTCTGGTCATTTTATCTTCCTCACCAATATGTTTTCATAAAGCTTGGTTTGTGTCAGAATATCTTAGCACTATATCTTCCCCTGAACCACATATTTTTCTTTTTGTCAATATATAAAGTTAACTCAGTATTTAATTCACCATCATTTTCATTCATCATTGGTATCCCACTACTAAAATCATCACTATATCCTTTCCACTTCAACAGAGCTCGTTTGTTTTATAATCCCTCCAAAAGACTTTGTCAATACCAAATGCATCTTGTTTGGCTTTTAACAATTCTGGCTCGTAAAATGATTCTTTTATTTCTACACCATTCAAGTCCTTTCTTTTGTAAGTGATTGGATCATATTGGATTTTATGTACTGCAAATACTTCTTCTGTGCAGTTTGGAGTGTATCCTCTATAGAAATCCTTCTCTTGTATTAAGAGAGGATGTCAGCATCCATCGCACAAATTTGAAATATTGTGGCAAGTCGCCCAAAATTCGATTTCACTCCTCCTTTGATATTTTTTAGCCTAATATATCCTAATAATTGTGGCGTAGTTTTTTGTGAAAATGTATTATTAGTTTTCGAGAAATGATTTTTTTCGTTCGACCGCTTAAATATGCAAATTTTCACCATGAATATTACCCGTGTTGTGTGACCTCATGAAACGAATATACTTGACCTCCGGTATTTCTATCAAATAATCCGTTGTTTTATCATCTGAACGTAATCCCCTGTCATTACTGGAGCTGGTAAAGAAATTTTTATTTTTGGTAAATATTTTTGTCGAAAAGTAATATCAAAACAAAGACAGTTTTATCAATGACCGATATGACAAAATCTACTAAGCTTCGAGCTTTTAAAAGACAAAAGGATGGTTGAAAAGTTACTGTAAAAATTTCCTTGTGTATTGTTGTTCTATCTTGAGACGAACTCAAAGTCTGGCAAAATTTACTTTCTAGCGACTATGAAATATGCATGGTGTGCCTACTTGTCGCCACTGTTTACTGGCATAAATCACTACAATTTGTAAAAAAATCAAACGAAACATTCTTATTTTGTTTATTTATTATTTTATTATTTCGTCTATAATGGCGTCCAAACAATATAAGAAACTGTATGGAAATTAGTAAAATTTCTAAAAAATATAACAATCAGGAGCTCATGGTCCCGTCTGCTCTCGATCGAGACATATTCAGTACTGATTCTGCTATTCATCAAACCTCACAGGGACTCGATAAATAAAAACCACTTACTTCCCGAGCCAGTTTTTTTGTCATTGATCATTGACCTAGGTCGCCATACAGTTCTTCAAAATCCGTCGTTCTCCATCCCAAACACTCGCCTATTACAGGAAAGTGCATCAATAAAGTCAACTGCTCTCGATCGAATTGACTGCTACAGAGTTCGAAGCGTCCAAATATCCTGTAAAATTGCCATTTCCTCCCATCAAAAAAAGTTCCCAACGCGCCAGACTATCCCTTATTTTCCATGTTGAGTAAGTGACGGGACGCCATGTTGAAAACTATGACTGAAATAGTAAAACACGAGCAACGCTGATCTTCGAATCGTCGGCCATATTTGTTCATGTTCTTGCAGGGAAATAAATTAGTTCTTGGTCCTTTTCGGAATAAAAAAAAAAGGGCATTAAATGCAAATTCAGTAGTCTTAGCGCGAAAATTAAATTAAAGCAAATCAAAATTCTGACATCATGTCATCGCTCTGCCTCGAAAAATCCCAAAGATTTACTTGTAGGCCTTCTTTTCTTTTTCTTTTCATCAGATAGAAGATCTGCAGTGCTCAAATTGTATAAGTCATGGTACGAAACACTCTTCTTTGCAGATCGAGATGTGATCGCCGCCATATTGAATTCTCTTGATATTCTATTGTTCCGGAGCGTAATACGATATACCGCTGATAATTGTTAGCGGGCTCGAAATGTCCTTGGCTTCTGGCGATGGGGAATAAAAACTTTTAGGAGCCTTTTACATGATATCGGAATGAGTTTTGTTCAGGAACGAGTTCATACCGGTCGCCACATGATACCAGAGTGAAGTTTATTCGAAACGAGTCATTTCTGAATGAGGTTATTGACGGTTTTCATTCCAGAACGAAACAATCATTCATGTACCTGTATAATATAAACGCGGTGAGACTCTTATATCCGTATGAGTCCTCTATAGGTGCGAGGGAAGGATAGAAAAAAGACAGAAAAGGACATAAATAATTGTTTTTACAGACTAAATTATCTTGGATGAAAACGCGTTATGAAATTCATTTCGTTCCGAAACGAAACTCATTTTAGAATTATGTAAAAGGCATTTTAGGGACGGAACATTAGATTTTTGGGGTGTGGGGCGACTGGGGCAAATCACTTTTTTTCCCACTGGGGGGTAAATCTTTGTTTTCAGGTGCTGACCGGGAGGGATACTGAGGCGATCGGAAATGGGTAAAGACGCTTGTCGTACCTTTTAACTGTTAATTAGTGATTCTGCCTCGCACATGAATGTTCTTATGGGCCTCGTCGTTCAGCTGGGCGCCATTCTTCTATTGAGGGGCTGTAAGGACAGTTCGGACACCTACTTTTGGCAGGAAGCAAACATTTTCTATCGTGTTCTGTAAATAAAGTGAATCAAATACTAGTCAATGTCATCTTTTAAACAAATCAAAAGTAAAAGCCACAAAGTAGGATTTATCAGATATCAAATGGTACTGACCTTTGAAGTTTCCCTTAAACATTTTGCACTTGAAATTATCATTTAATGGTCTTGAAAAAAAAAAGAGGCTGCCGTAACAGAAGGAATAGCCGGTTACCTTTAGAACTTCAGGATGACTTGGAAATTTTCGTAGAAATTTCTACGCTCTACCAAAACCCCCGTGTTACAAAAGCTCATCTTTGAGGTCTTTACTGGATATTCAAAAGAAAGCTAGCCTGTATCATAAGTTGTACTCGGCACCGGCTAAACAACACTTGAACAAACTGTGCACAGCATTTTTCGCTTGTCGGTATGCTGGAACTCAAACCTACTTGAATGCTTGTCTCGTTAATATTGTAACTTGTTCCCTGAAACGTTTCTATGTTCCGAAATTACTGTATGTTGTATCTCGTGTAGATATTCAGGTCCGGCTGTGTAAATTGCTTAACGATGAACTTTCACTCCGCTTCGGTCGTAAGGCGTTGCGCGTGTCATATGCTTTTGGCGGTCGGAAGTAACACTGACTTTCGGTCGCTTAAATTAAACAGAAATTTGAGTGCGGAAAAAAAAACTCCCACAGCATTACCGAAAAGCGGAAAATTTAAAAAAACAATCAATCCATTGACGCTTGTTAGGTAAGAGATTAGTCATAGCCTTATATCTAACGCGCACTTAAGAAATAAGCGTTGATTATTCTCGTCCTAGCTTTTATTACAATGAGAGGGCTATGAAAGCCACTAAAGATATGTGTCTGAGATACATTTTCACCTCACTGGTGAGGCGTGTATAGAAAAACTTGGGTAGAACCAATCCATCCACACAACTGAACAATACACATACTGCCGAAAGACATATATCAGTGCATACTTGCAACTACTCTTGCATGTCTGTTACACTTTTGATATGATATCCTAAACCCTCTATTCCTCAAAATTTTACGGCTAGCTGTGAAATTTTCGAAATACATTATATCTTCTTTGTGATCTGAAGCCACGCTCCCAAACAAAATTAGTGAGGACACTTAGCCAGAGCAACGTCTACAAAGTTCTTTCACCATCTCACCCTTCAAATGTTGTTAATTACCAATGTTTCTATACCATCTAGCAGACCAATATTGAGAACGGAAGAGGTAGTATGTGTGCCAACAAATGTGCTTGGGATTACAGATAACTTGAAGAACTTTACTCTTCTTTTAGTTGTTTTTGTTTCCTTGTTTGTTTGTTTGTTTTTTGCTAATTCAAAGAGAGAGAGAGATCATTTATATTCAGTAAACCTAAATATTCACGGTAGTTAGAAAGAAATTGGTCGTTACTAATCACTAGGGAAGGGAGTCGAAGAATTTTGGTCGTGTCGCGATAAAATCGACCTGATCCCCTTACAATGCTATGTAGTATTTTTATGATCTCATTAACCGGTGATTGGCTGTCAATTTTATTAGTTTCCCCTTCATACTCTGTTGGCAACGACTATACCCCTTTGTTCCCCTTTAAAACCATGTGATTCCCCCCCAAATCCACCGACTCCCCCCCTCTCTCTACTGGCAATGATTAATGACTGGTTTCCTATGTTTTCCTAGGAACTCAACTTCTTAGCAGTTTCATCTGGAATTCGTTATTCAAGTAAACTACCAGGTTTGACAGCGGTGATGGGACTAATAGAACGTTTCTGCTTTTTTAGACGTTTGTCGTTACTGCGAATCACCTTTGCCTTATGCTTTGTGGTGTCATTTTTTTTTATTTCAAGTCTGTTAAAAGTTACGCCATCTAGAGATAGTCCACCAATTTTTTATTTTGCGAAAACGAACGAAACGAATGAAATCGACGATTTCCGTCGTGAGTGGCTACGTCAGCATCGTGCGCGCTCGGACTGGCAAGCCATAATCAAACCGTGTTATGACAATATGGCCTGGGGAAAGGTGAAGGCTGGATGGGGAAAAGTTAACAGAACCAACGCCTTCACAAGTAAAATAATATTTCAGGACATCAGGCCTGCTGAAGAATATAGTAAGATTTTCATCCAATCAAAAACTTCGGATAACAGAACAAAAGTAATCGGTGGAGACACCTGGAGAGTCCACGTCCACGTCCACACCTGGAGAGTCCATCAAGCATTGCGGCCACTGTTTTTGATCACAACAATGGAACTTATGAGGCTCTGTTTCTTATTATGGAGCCTGGTATCTACCAGCTGTCAATTTATCTGGATTATAGTCTATGTGATGGATTCAAGGACCCTCCACGTGACTGGTTCATTAAAGGGGACGCTCAAGGCAAATATCAGGTCTTTTAGGCCCTCTGGATGATTATTTGGTAAAGCCCCTTCAGGGCGGAAGACTTTTCGAGATAAACGTAGCAAGAACAAAGATGAACTTGAAATTAGCCGGTAAGTAACCTGGAGGCTTTGATCGCGAACGCTTTGTAGGGGTGAATGAAAAGTATTTAGACCTTGACTTCCGTCCTGAGAAAGTCTTGAATGCTATTCGCGATGTTCTTCATACGACAGACCTACAACAACCTTCCAGTGTATTACTTTTAAACCTTGGACTTCATTATCCGTACAGCCTTAATTTTACAACTTTCCAAAAGGTCCTCGGGATGGTAATAAACTTGTTGAAAGAGACAAAGTATAAAGCGAAGGTCATTTGGAAATCAACTACAGCTATATTCAAGCATAAGGGAACGAAGTTCAACCCAACAGATAAGAGATTCCTCACACCGCAGGTTAGTGCATATTTCTCTGTAATGATAACCCTTGACTGGTAGTATAGTATTTGGGACCACAATTTTTCATCGCCATAGGGGAAGAGAGGGAGATCAGTCGTCTCTTAGAGATTTTAAAGAGGGACTATAGAAATTTGACCGTTATAAGTTAAAATTTTGCACAGCCTTAAGGCAGGACCAGGTAATCTTTATTGTGAAACAGCTATAAGTAAAGACCGATCCCTTATCTTATTCTTTAATGCCATAACGGCGTCAAGTTTTAATTTGCTTAGCTCTTCCAAAGTTGAGGAGGACGATAAAAAAAGGCTTAAAACGCTCATATTACAGCGACACAGACAGTGAGGAGGGGAGTGGAACTTGATGAGTGTGTCAGGTCTGGAGAGAAAAAGATAAAACTTGCGATACATGGCACATCTTAAACTGACCTCTGAAGACTGGGGATAATTGTACATATTTTTGGTCAGCTGGTACATCGTCTAATTCTTACCTTGTTATCATCCGTTCCTATTCGTTGATTTTTGTTTACTTTATATTTTTCTAAAAGCGTTTCGAGGGGGAAAAACACTTTGTGTGGATAGTGATATATGTCCTTAGGGAACGTACCCTCCGGATACGAGTGGGTCAGCGGATACAAGTCTATGACATCAAAACCCGCCTGGCATATGGTGGACATGGCGTATGCGCTGAACAATTGAATACGCTGAAAAAAAAAATAATAATTATATTGGTGGCTAGTCGAGGGGAAATATATTCTGGTGTTGGGCAGAATTGCATAGCTACAAGCCGAGAAAATTTCCGAAAAGTAACTGTCTTAAATCAAAAGTGCTTCAACCAAATTTGAAAAACAGTCGATTATTGTATTTAATTTCAAAATACTAAATTTCAACTCCATTTCAGAGTCATGATCATGTAAAGTCACAAGGATATCAATATCTAGAATAATAAGCATAGCACTGCAGGATGAATATAACAAACAATTAGAGTGGTGCATATCATTCTCTGGCAAAATAAAACCGCAGGTGTATAGCAAAATGCCTAAAATATTGAATTCATTGGCCAGCTCTTTCTTCTTATCCTACTTCCAAAGCCATGCGCTTTTTCGCCAAAGGTCGGCTTACACGAGGGGACCAACTGCATGGACTTGTTTCAGGGACAAGTTCCTCTAGAAAACATCCAAGTGTAGTTTACAACTACTCGTTTCAGTGGTGTTCTTAGCTGCGAGGATCTCCTAATTTCATCTTTCCACCGCAGTGCAAATATGTGAATTTTCATATATCTAAAATCTTCATTCACTTGGATGTTTATTTGGACCCAATTCATTGACCAGCTCCCAGTTGGCTTGTTAGCTTAATTGGTAGAGCGCTGCACCGGTATCGCAGAGGTCATGGGTTCAAATCCCGTAAGGGCCTGAAATTTTTTTCAGGTCCTATTTACAACTACTCGTTTCAGTAGTGTTCTTAGCTGCGAGGATCTCCTAATTTCACCTCTTTGTTGTGTTCTCAGTAAGTGCCGCGCGCGGCATTTTTTGTGTGCCATTAGCAAACAACGCAGTTACGCGTTAAAAAAAAAATGAAAACTGGAAACAAAACTACGCGCCCTCAACAAAAACCGTGCTTCGTGGACGTGTGCGACTGGTTTACCGCATAATTATGCCGTATAGGATCATAGCGAGATGACGCGCCAATTGTAAAGACATTTTATTGACTTTACTGTGACCTAAGCTGGCAAATTGATTTGGTCTCATTATAGATAATGGTAGAGCGCGTATGGTAGAGCGCGTATGGAAAAACGCTTTTACGAACAGAGTGTTTGATTTTAAGGGGGGCGGCTGAAAAAGATCACGCTGATGGGAAAAGTTGAGACAAAAGTTGAGCCACAACAATGGACCATTTCTTGATACGTAATATATTTTAGAACCATTACAACCATTGGCCGGAATAAAATCTTTTGTCTAAAACGTGATCGATGATCGATCGCTATGGCGGCTCTCGATCCGTCGGCAAGCCTTTGCGGGCACATTAAAAAGTATAAATTACTCAGCTTTTTTTCATTTACCAGCAATTTGATTTGTGTAAACATGGAGAAACGTTGCCGTCCACCTCTGGGCTACTAAAAGAGCTTTGAAAATCCTACGATCTGCCGAGCCGGCATTATGTGCGACAGTAAGCCTGAAGTTCTTGGCGTCTATCAGGCTGAGCGCGTAGTTGCCAAGAAGATCCGAAATGGGAAGCCTCTGTTCCTGGTTAAGTGGCAAGGATACTGCTCCAGTGAGAACACATGGGAGCCGAAGCCTCACCTACCACCAGAGCTGATTCAAGCCTTCGAGTGTCCGGACCCCGACCCAGTACGTGTGGAAGAGACCCGTGAGAGGATTGCTCTTGTTTTCGAGAGAGGAATGAAAGTACCGCTACAGCACGAGGAATCGATCGAGATTCGCCATAACGTGGTCCGTGTTCTGTTCCCGAGCCTGCCAGCCCAGATTCAATTGAAACCTACAGAAATCAGCGACCAGGAGATAGAAGACGCAGGACTAGGCCCGTACGTGGAAAGGATAATTAACGCCAACGGCAGTCGCTGCAGGATCATACAGTTGACCTTCCGTCTGTTGCTGTCAAAGTCACCTTCATTCTACCATGGAGAGACAAAAGATTCCCGTCCAGTTGAGCGCCTTCGCATCGTCTTCAGAAAGAAATACCTCGCTGGACCCGCATGAGGTAGTGCAACCAGCACAATCAAAACAAACGGCTTCTTTAGAAGCCACCAAATGAAATAAAGCATTGACCAACTATATGAGTTATTCTGCTTAATAGTCCGGTGTTTACTCCCGATTAATATTTTGTTCATTCTAAACTTCAACCAGTCTAGTAGTCACTCCTATCTCGGTCTCACTCCCACCTTTTCCCGCCAGCAAAAAAACTTGAGCCAGCTAGCACCAAGGCCAGTGACATAGTTCTGCGATCATGCGTAGATGTACTAATGAAAATGGCGACACATCAAGCCATAGTTTCTGTTCCCTTTCGCTTTTTTCAATGGATGTTTACAATCAAACGAGTAATGTCTGCAAAGGTAAGGGCAAGTCTTCAACTTCTTGTTTTCAATGTAATATTTACTTTTACCAAGCATTCTAATCGATTCAAAATGTTAAAGTAATGTTTCGCTGGCGAAACTTAAACACCTACTGACCCAGCGATCCTATAAAAATCCATCATTCAGCATTTTATTGTCTTTAACCTTGAGGTGGGAAAAATGAAGTAATAAAAAAAATAAATTTCATGCCCTACTATTGTTAAATGTTTCTTATTACGCTTGAGATTGATAAACAATATATACATTTCATTTTATTGAAAGTCCATACTTTTTAATTTATCTTTTGCATGTGGCATTCCAGCCCTCAAATGTGAAATTTATTAATCTCCTCTGGGCTGTGTTTGTGTGGAAATGCGTGGGAAGTATCTGGCTACTTGTTGTTTGCCGCCATTGCACCAGAAGGCTTCATCCTTTTTGTCGTATTTGCGAGGCTGCCTCTCATACTCCTCTAATGCCTCGTGGCGCTTCTCGACCAGGAGGACACTTGTGCTGGCATCCCATCGATTTATCTTGCGATGAAAGAAGGGTCGTATGTCATCATTTTTCTTCTCCACACCTGGTTAGTAAAATATTTAATACTTGTTACTTGTTCAGTAAAAGAGGAAAAGGTCTGAGCTTAAGTATTTTGAGTTTAAGTAAGGTTAAGTATTTAAAATACATTAGAAACAGTGAAAAAGTACCTTGGCCGCTGAATTTCTTTAAGGATCCATGCATTCTCATCATGGTGGGGACATGGAACACTAAGATGTGCATGTATGGGGTAATAATATTTTCGTCTAAGTACCCTGCCCCACTGCCAGACATGCTGACCATCAGCTTTCCCCAGTCTCTTGCCTGTTGAGAAGAAGTATTTTTATTTTAACTAAAATTAGACACCAATTGAACAGTTTATACTTGGAATAAGTCAAGCAGCAGACTCTCATCCTTACCTTTTCTTGAATATGATCGATGTCATCTTCAGTTGGATCTGGATTGCTTATTAACTCCAGCACCTCACTGAACCCCTAAAATATAAGCAGTGTTAAATTTTTTTTTTGTTTACAGTTTTGTTTACTTTATATTAGGTAATGAAGTTATGAACTTTTGTATGTGAACTTTCTCACTTACTTTTCATAGTTTCTGAACAGCGGGTGCTTTTTCTTTTGGCAAGACCTTGTGAAATTCGTCTGGAAGCTTTTTGAGGAGTCTTCACTTTTCCCCACCCATCAACGAGGTCCATTCGTACTTCTTTTTGTGGTCAGCAGATTTCCACACATCAAGGGAGACACCCATTGACCGAATGGTTGAAAGGAGAGTGTCCAGGTGGGTTTGTTTTCTCTGTGAAACAGGTTTTCCTTTGTTTTCAGCCTGTCATGAAAAAGGTGTTGAAAGTTTATAAGCTGGGTGAACTGTGACAAGGAACATGAAAAATAATTGCTAAATTCGATCGCTGACGTTTTCCATGACTTTATCCATTGCGCGATATGATCGGCTGTTTGAATAAACCAGCTGCTTTACTTTACTTACTTTTAAAATTCGCGGTAATAGTGAATAATTTTACAACTGAATGGTTTTTATGAATGGTCTATTATTTAGTCTTGGTAACCATTGTTATTCAATCGAAGGCTTAAAACAATAGCTCGCACGCTCAAGACGCGCCATTTTCAAGCGCGAATTCAACCAGAAGTTTTCAAACTGAAAAGGATAGTGGTTCCCGTTGACCAATTTGTAAACTTTTTGCAGATTCTTGATGAGAAAAGATGAATTTTCCATAAACCGTGCGTGGGTTGTCGAAATTCAGTAAAAGTTTCCAGAAATTTGCTTTGGAAAACGGACTCCATACAAAAAAAGGTCAATTTTTCCTTATTTTCAAGTGCAAAAGGATACTCCTTCCACTTGTTCAATCTTATTTATTTTAGTCTTAAATTGTTGATACAACATTCCTCTTCAAAATTCCGTGCGCAGGGATTAGCAAGGTTTAACAGGCAAATGAGCCTATGGCCCCTATCAATGGAAAGTTATGGGCCATTTATAAAACGTTTGGGCCATTAGGGTAAATAAATGGGCTAGTAAAAATTTTAACAAAGGTTTATTGCTTGTGTATTACAGTCTATACCTATACAGAGACATGGTTTTAGGCATGAAAAACCGTTGCCATGAATAACCATCCGCTATATTAACTTCAAGTGATCTTCAAGGTTTTTGAAATGTCGTGTGACTACCAGAACAAAACGGTGATGATAAATTGCTATCAACCATTCGGCAGTTCAGTAATTTACAGTGGTCTTCTATAAAAGCTGCACTAACCTGACACTAACCAAATGAAACAATTGTTTCTGACATCAGTTATGTTTTTTAATTACTTTGTTTTTGACAACAAAAAATTATTTGTTTTGACCATTATTGTTATAACCATATTTTAAGGTCAGAATAAGTTCAATAACAGTAAATGTTTGTTCGTTTTGCCAATAACAAATAGGTTACAGATTTTAAGCCATTATGTTTAGGTTAAATCATCTGTTTCGTCCGTTTCACTGCTCACTGCTCCGCTGTTGTGTTGAAAAATGTAGACAACGTTCTCTGCGAGCTGTCCAATCTCAAGATTTTTTTCGGAGGCATGAGGCTAATCGATGCAAATACATTCAAAGCGACGAAAACGCTCGAACTCTGCTCGAAAACGAAAGCACATGGAACTCCGAGAAATAGCCTCGTTTGCATGCAAAGTCCGAGTTCAGGATCTGGGAACAATAATGAAGCGAGCGTGATCAAACGAGCGAAGGCACCGTAGTTTTTCGCTTGTTTATGTCTCACCAAAGTAAAACTTTTACAAATTAAAATCCTTTTCACAAAATAGTTTATATTTCACTAGCTTTGTGCGGTCAGGGCGCATCACAGGCCCCGATAAGTATTTTTATAATGGGCCATTTCGTAGCTTTATGCGCCATACGCGCATGGCGCACGGCCTTCCTAATCCCTGGTGCGTGGGTTTTAAGATTTTTAATTCTTGAAATCAGGAAAGAAAGTTTTATCAACGCTACTTGGCCAATTATGGCCCTTTCTTCTCTAATTTTGGGCTTTTCAGAGCGCGTATTTGCGCTTCGGTGATCATGAATATTTAATGAATGTCACAGCATTCTGCCCTATGCGGTTCAAACTGAAGGCCTTTAGTTCAAACAAATTAGAGATTTATTCTTCAGGCCATTTCAACTAAAATTAGAACTGAATTAGAATTGATAGCGGGGCCATGGGACCTAAAATACTTCTCTGTGATTGGACGACGTGATTGAATACACCACTTTAAATTAAGTACAACCCTCAAAAAATCAACATTATTTCATATGTTGTTTTACAAAACTTATCTATGTCACCTGAAATGACACATGGAGACAACTATATTTTTGCAGTTTTTGACTTGATATTTTATCATTGCTGCTGAGAATTAGCAAATGATGCCTCTCAGTAGGCACCCGAACAAGAACAGTCATATCTCTTAAACATTAGATTAAAAATTCACAAAATTTTTAGACAATGATCTTCACATGCACCTGCATGCAATGAATTACCAAAACACCTCTCAGTCATATAGAATGGAAAATATTAAACAAAACACAACTTTCAGGAATTGATAAGATAAGCAATCTCATTTTGGTCATTTAACAACAAAAGATGCACCTAAGTACATGTTTCTAGTTCATTGCATGCAAAAATATACAGAGATCTCTCACTCCAAAAATGAGAAGAATTGAATAAAACCCTGGAAAGTTATCTTTGTTAGCATGTCGGTAGTTTCACAAAATTCAAAATTGAGAGAAAACTGGTTTAAAGTCTCTAAACTGATTTTTTCAAGGCTTAAACACAGTTTCCATGAATTGAACTGTTCAAAACTGACCAAGGCAATAGCTGACACCTTCAGTTTGCTTATTATGATCATCTTTTCGTTTTTTAAGGCCCCTAATCACTTTGTATCGCTTCTTGGAAATAGCTTTGCTTTTATGTTGTGCAATATTAACTCTAAGCTGGTCTTGGAGTCTGAAACCCATCCTTGGTATATTTGCCAGGAGGAATACCAAGGGCTTGGAAAAGCTTAATTATACTAATTGAACCAATATTAAAATAAGAAACATCATCATAAAGTCCTAATTCCAATGTCTCTCTTCCAACATAAATTTCTTTTGGAATCCTTTGCCATGTAAGCATCTTGCCATGTAAGCACTTCTGCAGCACGTTGTTCTCACTAAGTCGAATATATTCAGGCTTTAGCTTGGCAATAACAGGTAAAGAAAGGCCAGGTCTATGCTTAAAGAGATTTGTATGGTTGGCTTTGTTCTTTTGATACTTGCACCAACTTGCATTACCTGTTGGGCAGTGGTCATGAAGTGATGTCACTTGAAGTGAAGTCACTTGAAGTGAAGTCACTTGAGGCACAATGCATGAGGCTAGCATGGATAGCTTTCTTCATTCCAGCCAAATTTCCAACATTGGACCTTATGGCAATGCCATAATAGTTCTGCAGTTTATCAATTAGATTGTCTTTGAGTTTCCCTTTGCCTCCGAGGCCTGGATTGTCACGCTTTAATTTGCGAAGTGCAGTTCCAACCCTCTTCTGCACGTGACGGATGCATTCTTTCTTTTCCACTAAAATTCCAGCATCTTGATAAATATTCTTTATCCTGGAAAAACTCTTGCTGTCCCCATCCCCATAACATTCAGTGTACCTGAGATTGTGCAGCTCAACAGACCTTTGATATAGTTGATTGAAGCTTTCGATACGAAGCCGAAGATTCCTTCGCGTCGCTTTGATCATGTGAAATGCCATCTGTGGATTAGGCCCTAAGAGGACGCATTTAAAAATACGTTTCCATGGCAACGGAACAACAGTGCCTTACAAATTGCATTTTATTACTATTTTATTACAAATTATTCGGGAAAAGACATTTGGGACGATTAAACAAAAGCCTTTAGAGGTGAAATTAAATGAGAAAAAAATGGACTCATTTTCAACAAAAATTGCGTTTTTTTTGTATCGTACCATTAAGCAGTAGTGAAAAAAAGGCTAGAAAAAAAAATTCAGGCCTGTACAAGATTTGAACGCATGATCTCTGCGATACCGGTGCAGCGCTCTGGTTATTTTGTTGGTCCAAGATAACAAAAGCCTTTAGAGGTGAAATTAAATGAGAAAAAAATGGACTCATTTTCAACAAAAATTGCGTTTTTTTTGTATCGTACCATTAAGCAGTAGTGAAAAAAAGGCTAGAAAAAAAAATTCAGGCCTGTACAAGATTTGAACGCATGATCTCTGCGATACCGGTGCAGCGCTCTGGTTATTTTGTTGGTCCAAGATAACTTTTTTTTTTAATTTTCCAGGCCTTATTTTCACTACTGCTTAAGTAGTGTTCATGACTGCGAAGATCGCTTCCATATTCATTTCTTTATCCGCAATTCACATGTATGATTTTCATATATTTACAGTCAGTTATTGATGAAGTACCCTGTTTAAATTTGAAAAGCTCCTTAACATTTTCCTGAAGAAAATCCTGTATAAAACTTTCCATGAAAAAAGGAAAAGTTCAGTTAATAGAAATGTAAATAACAGGATAAAACAAAATAAAAGGTTTGACTGGTTAATGCTATAAAAACAAACCTTACCTTGTGATATCATTAAAGAAAATACAATGACACGGTGATTGCCACTGTAACAACATCCAGATTTTGAATGATAAACACTCTGTTTTTAAAATATCCTGATAGAAAAAATTATTTCTTCCTCATAAACCTGAAGTTTTTAGAAGCTTGGGAAAGTGAAAGAAAGATCTCATGGTACAAAATGGTAGATAAAGATAGATACATGGAGAGATACATGGAGAGATACATGGAGAGATACATGGAGAGAGTTTTTTAAAAATCATACTCAACCCTTTGGCTGAATTACGTCAATATGGCAGACAGCTCACTTGTCCAGGATTGTAATCAATGAAATTACAGTCAATCACTTTCACAAAACAATAGACAATTAAACTCAAAATCAATATATACAACAAACCTTGCACACACAGTTTAATTTAGTTAGTAGTAACTTAATAATAGCTTCTATTGGCCTTCTCTTTGTTTCTTATTAATGACGTTGCCTCGCTAAACTGAGCAAGCTATGCGAAGCGCTTGTTCTTTTGCTGCGTGACGTCACACTTGCAGTGATTTTTGACACCCGCTCATAACTAACTTTCGGAATTTATCGTCATTTGTGCTGAAAATGGACAACGACCGCCATCATCTTACATCATGCTTAGCAGCCTGGCTCCTTAGCTGTGACTGATGAAACGTCTGCTATTTTTTTTCATCCCTTGACGATTTGCTTAGATAGTTGATAGCACCACAAAAAGGCATCCTCGACTCATAAAATAGTTTTTCTTTTCAAAAGTCAAAACAGCAGCCTTTTGTGAAGCTCGCATTATGGTTATGAATTTAAGGCCAGGTTACTACGATGTTTTTACAATGGCGCCGTTCAAAGTCAAATCTCCGAAAAGCTTGTTTGCCCTTCGGCATCTCAAAAGGCGGATGGTTACGATAATTCAATGTACGATTTTCATTGGTGAAGACACATACCTCTTACTGATCTCTATTTCCCTCTCTTTGATGGCCCAAAACGAGGTTCCCTAAATTTTAAAAATACGGATCGAGAAAACGAGCTTATCAAATATCTGGGTTCAAGCAGAGGCGATGGTTTCGGTTCGAAAAAATGAAATTTTAATTTAGAGGCCTGGGCAGTTTAATGAGGCCCGTTAAATTCCCCAATCATGGTGAAAGTACTAAATCACAGATATAATTAATAAAAATTTGGATCAGGAAATACTTCCTTTGTAAAATAAACTGAGTGCGACGAACAAGTGAAATTGGTTTGATTCCCAATGTGATAGCAGTTCAGTCGAACTCTTCCTCTCTCTGTTAACACTTTGTGACAGTTTAATAAGTTTATAAACAAACAAACTGGCTCATCATTGAATGGGTTTAGCATTTTATCCACTTACTGAGCCTAGAATAAAGGATAATAAGAAAAATCGCTAAACAATAGTTTATCTCTTCACTAACCTCTTTGTCTACATTTTTGTCTAACAATCAAAATGAGCATATGGTAAATCATGTTTCGACGCCGGATTACATTCATGCAGTACGTTCTCGTGTTGATATCGTAATCCTCAAGATTCTGCCTAAAATCTTCGGAGAAAGTTCTATTTCTGTTCATTAAAGAAGCTTCCTCTCGAATTTTATCGATGTAATCTCTCCAGTTTGTGTTTTCGCTCTTTAAAGACCTCTTGTATGGGCGATGTTTTGGATTTCCCGCAGTAACAGGCACAAACATCAATGCCTGGCGTCGAAATATCAGTTCTATAGAAGTAAACACGTACCTTTGCTCTGGCTACCAGCTTTTGCTTTCATACTGCGAACGGTAGATTTATGATGAAATGCATTGAAAAGACCATCATACCATACTGTTGGTATCATGAGGGGACTGTCCGTCTTTTTACATATTTTCTTTCTCTCATTGGTCCAGATGGCCCTATGATGCCATTTGTAATCCACAACGCCAACTACAGGCTCGTACTCTAGGAGCCATTGTTCGAAGACTCTAAACGGCGGAAGCCTATTCATTTGTGGCGGAACGAATGAATCGAAGTGCAGCACCACATCATCATCCGTAAAAATGCAATATCGGTATTTTGGGGATCTCGTTATTGCAGCAAAATATAGCACATTTCGTCCTGTTGCCCATTCAATATTGGCATCGAACAGATACGGGATGAGGCGATTTTCGCACTGGACATTTAGTACGAAAGCTAAGCACGATGAACTCACAGTTACATGTCTCGGGGTAGCCGATCTCGGAAGACGAGATCAAGTTTGAAGAAAGAAATTGTTCTGTTTGAGTGAGATAAATGAATACCTTTGGAGATGAATTCTTTCTGTGGCTGTAGCTTGAGTTGGAACAACCTTTCGACTGACGATCTCACCTACAAGGAAAAGGATATTTTATTTTGAAAGAATAGTTTATTTTGAAGTATTAGCAAGTCTGACTGAACCGGCATACTTTAATTTCAATTCGGGAAAGGAATTACTTAGTGGAGAGGCCTAAAAAGTCTCATATCAAATGACCAATCGCTCAAAACGACTCGATTGATTGACTTGACCGAAGGAAGATTGACCAAAATTTGAAAAGTGAACTCCGTCTTTGTTAGAAATATAGTTAAGTTCTCTTCCATTCTCTATGACCAGTAATAGTTTTCATTATAGCTGCACACAACTTTTGATCAAATACATTTTCGATTATTGAAATAATTCTAACAGGTTTGAAGAAGATTTTCCATGTATCGTACAAATTACGACGAAATGTCATATAAAAAAAAATGTGCAGCAATAGGGCTTTTCAGGCTGTCTTCGCTAGTTTTGGCGAGCGCGAGGCTGCTGCCTAGCTTCGGAAGTCGAAAAAGCCATCAAACGTCCCTTAGTATTTTGCTCTTCATGTGAAAATTTGCATGCATAAAATTCATGCTCAGCCATAGGAAAGACACGAGATGGAACCATTCAGTGTCCAATTTTATCATTTCAAAAAGAGAAATACAATCGTTTCCCAGCACTTACAGGGAATCTTGTAGACTACGCCATCCTGTTTTAGTAAGCTCGACAGCATCCTTCGGGCGTATTGGGTGTGATCGTGGCGTAGCCTCTGACTTGAAAACAGCACGTATGCTTTGTTATCGAAGACAGCGGCGAAGTTTTTTCGGAGAGGCCTTTGAAGTGGGGCAGGACTGCGGTGGATCTGAACTCTGTGTGGTGTTCAGTGCTGGCAGTCAGTGTCTTGTTTTTCGTTACTCTACAGAATGCCTTGAAAAATAGGTAGTCGACGATTACATGGGGTAAATTTGAAATGTTCCTTTTATTTTTAGGGGAGTCTTCTGGTATGCCTCTCTATCGCAAATTTTAAAATTTCACTCTCACAAGATCGGGTAATGTCCAGGATTACACGTAGAGGGGGCCACGCTAGCCCATGAGAGGCATCACAAAGTGTCCTCATGTATAAAAATTCACCATAACACATATAATTCTCTCATAGATGAAGCAATGTAAAATTGTAAATATGAATTATTTTTGTAACAATCTTGGACATACGTGACAAAATTAGGGGATGGACAATCCTGTCATGTGTGGCCAAGAAATGAAATTAATCTACTATAATCTTGGAAATTTCAACAAGGACAATGGTGTTGTTATCCTGCCATTATTACAAGTGATCATTTCATCATCTGAAACTTCTGTTGGAAGACTTTTGTTGCATACCATACAACAGGCTGTTTTAGTAATGTCAACACCAGTGCATTGGCCTGTAAGGATGTTTTATTTCAGTCCTGGGTTATCGATATTAATGTTGTCAATGTCATGAATTACAATGAATTGATTTATTCGTATCCACAAATTTAATATCATCAAAGGTGCATACTGTGAGATTTTCAAGCGGTAGCTTTTGCCTATGGTTACTTTATTGATTGTGTTTTCCCAGAGGACAAGTTTCATGGACGGTGTTTCATTGGCTGTTATGCAGTCAACTTTGTATTTGATCTTGACATTGTGTATATTGACTTGCTTCTTTTCACTTTTTTTGACAATTTTTACTTTTAAGCCTACGGTTTGGCACACATTTGCATCCAAGGCATCCACAACAGTAAGCAGGTTACTGACACATCAATCATCAAAGGGAAATTCCAGTGTAGCAGTTGTTATTTTTGCAGAATTGATTGTGGTGTATGCTCAATTACCTGAAGTATTTTTTTTATGGTATTTCCTTTGGTTTCCGTAATCTTTATTGGTGATCTTTTCTCACGCTTGCTGCAGGTTACTTCGCTTTTGAGGAGAGTAACACACCAAATGCACAGCATCATTTTGATTGGTTCAGATGTGACAATTATAATAGTTGGTCGTTGAAGTTTTGGCTGTCTTTACAGGGCTCAGCTTACAAATATTGCCTTCAAGAACTGAAATTGTGAGAGCAAATCAAAGCATTATCAAAAGGTAGCATTTATCACTTGACTGTATCTCTAATATTCAGTTGTAATGCACATTTTATTACGAAAATCAATCGATTTGAAAAGAAAAATGGAAGAGCGAAAGAAAAGAAACAAATTCATTGGGAAGGGAACAAATATATTAACATGTTATATATTAGGAAACATTTGTCATCTACCATGAGTTTTTTCTTACCTGTCAAAGAAGAATCCTCTTCATTATTAATTTCTGCATTTTGAGCCTTGTTTTTACTAAAAATTAAAGATTAAATAATTTAGATTAAGTAATAAGGATATTAATTTTAATATAGATGTGGGACAGTCACCAGCCTGGTTACAATTACTTCAACTCCATTAGAATTGCAAGAGTATGGATAACCAGGATAATGATCAATACGACTGTAAACTGTCATTCTTTCAAATGGTCTGACATTATTAACCGATGGTGTAGCTTCATTTCTAGATAAACTATAACCACCAGTGCTATACATACTATTATTGTCTGAATGAATCAACTTTGTCTCTGAGGAAATGTTGACATCAGTATTAGAATACAAGTCTTTACGTACATCTTCAGTATGTCTATGTAAAGATCGTGTGTTTAAGTAACAGAGTTTTAATGGTATTTGATCAACATTGTAAACAGGACTTATACACAAATCTAATTTTACATTATTTTTTAAACGTTCCATCTCTTTCTTTGCGTCAGAGTTAACAGCGACTTTGTGTTCACAAAGATATCTTATATGTACGCCTTCTATAATTGTCACCCTACTCAACCCTACATAGTGTATATGAGAAATTGCTTTTCTAGTATTAAGGTTAACTAAAACTTTAGTATCGGTATCACCTTGTGATCTGTGAATGGTTTTAGCTGCAGCAGGTTGTAATGGGAACTGTTCTCTAAGAACTTGTGCTGTTCTGTTTCTGCCAATAGCAAACTCTGTAGTAACAGGTTTGATGGGTGTCCATGTAGGTTCAATACCTTGGACATGTAACTGTCTATTTTCAAGTCTGGTTTTGGTTTCGGTGTGGTCAAGTTGTACCCACACAGTACCAGATGGTCTGTCTGTCTGATGTACTCGTACCATATTTATTACATTAGCAGCACTATTTGTCATACTATCGTATAATCTTGTGTGGAGAGATTTCAGTTTTCTCTTCAACTGCAACATTTGGCATGGAATGCAGCTGTTTAGTTTTTTTTGGATCACTAGGTATTTGTTTCATGAATTTATGGCTCGGTTCTTGTGACTCAGCTCCTATGACACTGAATTTTGTTTTGAAACTGTACTTAGCACCTGATATGGCACATTGTGCTCTATCATTGAACTCAATGACCGTTGCATTCTGTATACACAAGTGAAGAACATCTTTGGGGTAGTGACAACTGTTGGTTCTATCATTCTTTCTTTGAATTTCATAATATCTTCTGTAGTATGGTTTCCTTCTCCTAACCTATTCAACACCTCGGCAAAGTCTTTGCTTTCTCTTTGTCTCATTATTTCATGTAGTCTAAACATACTGAAATGTTCTTGCCACAAATTGGGAGCAAGAATACCATAGCGAGAGTTGTCCATATCTTTTAAATACATAACCATCCGTCCATCCGTAACTGGTTGGAGTTGAAATAGATCACCAATAGCAATAATACTAACACCCCTAAAAGGTAAAGAACTACCTTTAATATCCTTCAATCTATTGTTGATTTCAACATTAAACATTGTGTTGCCAACCATGGATATTTCATCTGTGAATATAAATTTACCTCAAACAAGCTGACTTATTATTGTGTGTATTGTATCACCTTTAATATTATATGCTGCTTTACCATTTAAGGAGGTGTGCTGTACCCACACCAGCCCCTCCACTCAAAAAAAAAAGTAGAATGGCTCATCAGATCTTTCATTCATCATCATCATTATGATCATCATCCGTAAATGTTTATAACAGAAGATTATCAGTATCTATTATATATTTCTTCACAGTCATCCTCCAAATCTATAATATCATTAATTGGCTTTAAAAGCTCCACTCCATCTTCAGGAGGTGAAGTATTTATAAATATAACTTGTCGAATATGCCTTTTTCATAGGAAGTTTTTAAACAATATACACAGCCTCTTGAGCACTTATTTAAACATTATTCAAAACTTTGCCAATGTCTCTGACTTGCTGTTTTATACTGGAATTCTCTTCATTTGCCTCCGTACAAGCCTATTGTAAAAGTTCACTCATTCCTTTTTGAGCTTTTGATATATAAGTCACCATATACACAGCACATGCATAAACATCTACAACAAACTGAAGGTCCATATTTGCTCTCCATGCACTAAGACAAGCAGGATTGTAATTGTTCATCCTCAATTCATTTGGATTTCTTTTCAAAAACGCAGTAGGTGCATTAAATGATGAGCTTATAGCTAGCGAGTAGTTTTCTTTTGCGAGATTGAGCTCAAACAGTAACTGATCAAAGAATATATCTTCGCCTTCCTTCACATCATTTGGATGCTTTTGGATTTATTTCCTTGCATCTTTGTGTCTTTTTATTTTACTTCGAGGGATATCAGTATTTAGAGGATACAAAATTTCTGTCTGTGTCCACCGTCACTTTTTGTATTCTTCCGACAACAATGAGAATATCTGTGTACTTATCTGTTGACTAGTTTAAGTGGTTCATGGTTGTCTGTTGGTCTTTGTCAACTAATTATATTATCCATATCTGATGTCACGTTTGCATCACTGTGCATAGAAAACTGTCATGTATTCTCAAGCCATATCAACATTTGAATATAAGGTGAACCTCTTGGCTGGTATTCAACAACCTAAAACCAGCCAGAAATCTTCCCTAGAGGTGCAGCATCACCTAAGAGAAACTGCGAGGAATTGACTAATTTCATAGTCAAAATGTCTGGCGCAAGTTACAGGATCACGTTGAATTAATCTAAATTTTTCTTCCCAGTTTAAACTCTCTAGTTCGTTATCAGTATATTTTTGCTGATTAACAATTTGACCAAGTATTCTAAGAAGGTGTATCCATTGTGTTTCTGCTGATGAGAAACTACAAAATGAGGAAGCTGGACCCAACTGTCTTCATTGCAAAAAGGTATCTTTTAGCTTTCCCAAAATATGGAGATGAACCTCTTAAAGCTCTCAAAAATTTAAACCCTTCATCATAAAAGATTAAGCTATCAAATGTTCTTTGTTGTTTTAAGTTTCCTGCATTTCAGATCCTGCTATTTCCATTACATTTTCTGAGTGCAGTTTGTGACTGGCCTAAAAGGATTTTCATTTGTAACGTTTTTGTTTTGCAGAATATGTTCTCAACACACATGGCTGCTCTTCTATTTGACCCTCTAAGTTCAGATTTACAGATTTCACTGTAGTGGAGTTCAACCATATGTTTCTTATTTTCTGGTCTTCTCTGGCCAAGAAATATTCTAGGATATGCTAATTCTTCAGAATATTTGTATCTGAATACACTCAATGGCCTATCACCCTAAGCTGGTGCAACATTGAGAATATTTTGACGTTCAGTGGTTCTCAAAAGTCGGTTGATGTTAGCAGAGCATCGGTTAAACGTGTCGAATTTCTACTTCATCTTCACTCCATTCATCCTCACCATCTAGTTCTTGTGAATCTACATTAATATTGTTGCTATTTATACCAGCTGTTACTGATTGTTAATCACATGTATTGTCACTCTTATTCTCATGTTGTAAGATTTCTTCATTATAATTAATAATACAATTTTGGTTCAATACAATACCTTCATCTTTATAAAGACCAATACAACTAATAAGGCACAATGCCGCTTCAACAACCTTATGAGGTCTTACATTAAAAGACGTTGCAGAACTCTTGTACCTCAACTTTCTTTTTAAATTCACTTTTATTGTACCAGTCTCACCAAGTAACCGTGGTAACACACTGACTGTCTTAGTAACATCTGCAGGCACATTTACAATATTACCATGGATTTTGAGTTGCTATACTCCAGGGGCTTGCATTAATTTTTTTAATGCAATTCTTAGTGCTGGCAATCTACATTCTAATTCATTGAGATAAAAAGAATGTTGGTTTTTGTGGGAATACCAAACCACTGACAACAACAAATAGTGGAATTCTGTTTTTAACCAAGTTACTATGGCATATTTTACAAACCCATTCATTGTCATCAACACTTGTCATATAACCGAGATACTTGTCAATATCTGGGTTAGACTGTATTAGTTTATCAATACAAACTACACTATGATAATACTATTACAGATCACAACAGGTACAGATGTACAGTGGACCTTGAAATGCAATTCATGAAATCCAAGATTGAATATTATTTTTGCGTTTTGCTGTGTAACTTTTCATGTAGGCATTATTTTTTGCCTTTTCTTATTCAGATGCTTTGGATGCTCTTCGATTCTTCTTGTATGCTCTATGCTTTTCTTTCTCCTCTGCTGCTTTAGCTGTTCTATATTGCCTCCTACAGTGGGCTTTTTTCTCTTATTCCTGTTTGCCGTTGCTTGTTGTATCCTTTTGTGTCTTTTGTGTCTTTCTAAATTCTTTTATATAGGCATTACGCATCCTTTTTCGTTCATTTTCACTTGATTATTTTAGCATTGTTATGAAATGTTTCACTGTGTGCCTGATTTGAACTTGTTTGAGACAGAGTTGATAAAGTTTCACCTATGTGTCCTAGATACATAGAAATTGGATGGTTTATCATATTTGATGGTTCAACCGAGGTCATCTCTGAACATTTTTCATTAAATTCTGATGCGAATCCTTAAATCTATTGCATCAGCCACTGCTTGTATATCGATATAATGAGCCCATATTCCTTAACATATTGGATAACGTATTCTAACCATGACGTTTCTTCATCACTTTCTACAAATCGTTCAGGATTATCTCTTAAATATTGAATGCATCTAGCTTTAATTTTCTAAAACAGCAATCTTCTCCTCCATCAACATCTAGTGTCCTTAAACCATGCTAAATCAGTATATAGTTACACAGGGCATATGCACTATCACTACATGTATCAGCTTCAGAACCAGGCACAACTCTCAGGGATGTTATCATCAATTTTTATATCAATTGCCCCATTGCTGGGACCGTCTGCCTCCCGAAGGAGATCTCTTGTCCCATTACTGGGATTATTTGTCCCCCGAAGGAGGTCTTTTGTCCCATTGCTGGGATTATTTGTCTCCCGAAGGAGGTTTTTTGTCCCATTTCCTGGACTGTTTGTCTCCCAAAGGAGTTTCTTGTCTCATTGCTGGGATTATTTGTGTCTCAAGGAGGTTTCTTGTCCCATTGCTGATCTATTTGTCTCCCGATGAGGGTTTTTTGTCCCATTTCCCGGACTGTTTGTCTCCCGAAGGAAGTTTTTTTGTCTCATTGCTGGGATTATTTGTCTCTCCGGAAGAAGGTTTTTTGTCCCATTTCTGGACTCTTTGTCTCCCGAAACAGGCTTTTTGTCCCATTTCTGGACTCTTTGTCTCCCGAAAGAGGCTTTTTGTCCCATTTCTGGGATTATTTGTCTCCCGAAGGAGGTTTTTTGTCCCATTGCTGGGACTATTTGTTTCCCGAAGGAGGTTTTTCTATCCCATTGCTGGGATTATTTGTCTCCCGAAGGAGGTTTTTTTGTCACAAATAAAAATACACAAAAACGAAAGCAGTTAGTTCTAAGGCTGGGACGAAATTTCTTTGATGTTCAGTAACTCCAAAAGTGGTTTTTAAGTGAAAACTTGAATGGTGGCTGGATATGTAACTCTTTTATCAACTTTTTCATGCGAAGTAGAAGCTGATTTCAGTTAAAAGTGATAACAGCTCGAAATAAGAGTATTTCGAGGACCCTGTTTAATGTTGTAAAGTACTTTAACATTCTCCTTAAAAAAATACTGTAAACAAACTTTCCTTAAAAAAGGGAAAGTTCAGTTGATAGAAATGTCAATGGAAGGCTAAAACAAAATAGAAGGTTTGATCGGTCAATGCTATAAAAACAAATCTTACTTTGTGATATCGTTAAAGAAAATACAATGACAGAGTGATTATCATAGCTACAACATCCAGATTTTGATTGAGAAACACTCCGTTTTTCAGAGAGAATTTGGAAATTTTTACAAGCTTGGAAAGGTCTGATAGAACAATATGAAAAGACAAGGCAATCATCTAAAAAAATTGAAAAATAAAAATAGATACATTGAGAGATAGTTTTTAAAAATTGCATCCTAGCCCGTTGGCTAAATTAAGTCATTATATAGTCTAATAAAAAATATAATCATGTATAAAAATATACCAATGGTATATAAAGTAGCCTGGTGGGC